>NC_136597.1:23591476-23783976 GCF_910589615.1 Taurulus bubalis | reverse complement strand
GTTCAGTGCTTTACTGTTCCTTCTGTGCATTTCTCCTTTTGTCACATCCTCGTCCAACTGTGAACGTAATTGCCCATTTTCTTTCTTTTGCATGTTTGAGGTGCAGGAAGTGAATTATCTTCTGCAAACAGTCCTTAAAGTCACAGTGAAGCTGCAGTGAGCCTTAAGCCGTATTAATGTGACGTTTGTCCCAGTGAAACTGAACATTTGATCAGCTTGGTTGAGTAGCTCTATAATAGCGGGCGTTGTGTGTAAATGTGTCGACACAGAGCACCTGCACCTCCTCCATGCATCGTTGGATCAGAAGGAGAACGAGGGAGGAAGTAGACCTCAACCACATTTTTGGGGTCTATTGCGGCAGTATTCATTGGTCGGATGTGTAATGTACTCTTTTGTACGTACAATATTGTGTTAATGACGATCATAAGGTTATTTATAAGGGTTTCTAGATGGTATCTTGTCAGAGACGGCAGACGAAAAGTTTTATATTTTTCTGTTAAAAAGACTGTTTTCTCCTCGTTATTCTCCTCCTTTTTCCCTCCCACTTATCTCCACTATCACTACCCAGTAAAGGCAAAAGATATAAAATAATAATAATAATAATAATAATAAAAAAAAATATATATATATACACAGTATATGGCAATTGAATGTAAGCTAAATCCCAGTTCAGGATGAGTCATCACGAATATGCTCATTTTTTCTTCATTTCACTGAGTCTAAGTCCTGAAACCTTCATATTTGTAAGTTTAATATTGATCTGTATCATAGTATTGTACCAAGGAGGACTGATTGCTCTGGACATTAGATGGTTTTCAGGCTCGTCTGCATCGTGTGCGTTCTCCAGCCTCCAGCGGCTTGGAGAGAAAATGCCGCCAGAACCGGGCATTTGTTCAGTAATGCGCTGACTGTCCGGAGAGGAAGTCTGTTGGTGGCGCCGACACTTGGCCTCTCGCTCCGGGACGGTGAAGGATTTGCGTCGTCGTCGTCTCCTCCCCTCGTTTTAATGAACTCGTTAAGCGGTGGCCTGTTTCGGGAGAATGTCGTTGCGCCTTAACGCAGCTGCGAAGTTTAACTTTAGCGACGACGCCGCTTGGCTGGAACTGCTTCAGGCAGATGGAGATTTTCTTTCTTTTGTCACATTTTATGACTTTATTTCTTTGATCTTTTACACATCATCTGGTGTGTGAGCTGAATCTCATATCCACGTGGAGGAGAGGCTGCAGCAAAGACGGGGAGGAAGAAGAGATGTTGTTATTAGACTGGACAGGAAGGCAGCAAACAGCGATACACATCTTTATCCATGTCAACATCCAGTGATGATTAGTGAAGGAATACAGCGTTAAAGCAGCCGTCTTTTCTTTGATAACTGACCAAAGCTTCTCTGCAACCAAATGTCATCCAAGAGATGTGAAAGGGAGAGATGCCTTTTGATCCCCTCAAAAGATTCATGACTTTGTTGATATCCGTTTCCTGTGTGATGTTCTGCACACCGATGGCCTCATGGGACGCATTACCTTTGAGCAACTCTACCTATTAACTTTAATGTGAAAAGCATCAACGGGGGAGGTTCCCACGCTGCCCTCAAGGCCTCCAACGGTTCCCGTCCGTTAACTGCAAGTTGTTTTAGGGAGTCGACCCTGGACAAAGATCTGTAGCCGTAGCACATTATTCATGGAGAAATGCGAGGCTGACCAGCATGCTCTCTGGGGACATGGATGTGCCGCTTCCACCAACATGCATTCCCTCTTTGTTTGTGCTTTCTGTTTCATGGTGTCGCTTCATCGTGGAGTTCTTTGTCGGCTGTGTTTGCTGTTGGTTTGTGTGTAGCTGTCGGCACAGGTGTGTGTGTGTGTGTGTGTGTGTGTGTGTGGGTTTGTAGACACGGGTAAGGAACATTATTGCATTATTACATCATATGGGATGCACGATACACATCGGACCCGGTGATGAGGAAGTTATATTGTTATTGTTCGCAGCTACACACTGAAAAGAATATTATATATATGGATAAAATATATATATTGTGAATTCCTGGAATAAAAATATCCATTAGATAAAAGGGAATTGACAAAAAAAGCTTCAAAGGCCAGATAAAGATAAATAGTCTTCACATAAATGTGTTCAACCTGATTGATTACATATGAATTATACTCATATAATAAAGATTTGCTTTATTGAATCGACCACTTTTGAGATGCAAGCGTTATAAATTCACTTTCAAACACAAATTATTGCAATAAAGAGAATAGTCTTTTCTGGTCACCATTGAGGTCAAATGTCAGACTCCACTACGACCTTGTGTCTTTCTCAAGGACGCGTCAGCAGGACAGGTAGCTGTTGTTGTGTGTTTTGTTTTGTCTGGATTGTTGGACATCTAACTTTACCTGAGGAAAAAAACAATGTTTGGGCGGTTTAATTCTTTTAAATTAACAAAAGCCTTTACTCACTAAATAATGTGCCTTCTTTGTCTCCTGATATTTATATTGTTTGCAGCACCTCTCTACCTGTTAAACAGACTTTATTGTATCCATTAAAGAAAGAAACATTGCAGCATCAGCCTTAACGGTGACGGACACTGATTGACAGGATGCTGATACTTAATGAGCAGCTGATGACCGGATGATTTATCATGTGTTCACAGCTCTACTTCCCTTTATGTCTCAGGACCGCCGTCACACGTCTCACCCAGTGTTTGGTTGTACTCGGCTCCTCAGAACTGATACTGAATGAATTGATTTGAATTTGGACCTCACAAAACTCAAGTTATGATATGCTTATTATGACATTTTCACACCAATGTCTAAAACGGTGACAACCTTTTGGACATGCATGTGATGGAAACTGCAACATGACTGGCTGGCCGTGGTTCTAGTTGATGTGGTTTGAATCCAATGACGTTCTCCCAAATAATCGCAACACATCCCGCTTTTGTTAATATCGTCAAACTAACCAAAGGGGGAATTAACACCAGATTGTTTGTTGAGGTTTTGAGTGTTAACGTTGCAGACGGTAACATTAAACCATTAAACTGCCACCTGGCCGCCTGAAGAGCGTCTGTGTGGTTAACAAACAAAAATGGCTGCTGAATATTGGGACCTGCTTGTCAATAAATGGCGGTGAGAGAATGAGCGTTAAACCAGCAGAGAGCTGCAGTGTCACCGCTCCTCCTCCTCGTCCTCCTCCTCCTCCTCAGTCGGGTGGAGAAGTGGAACGACCGGCTGTGTTTCTGTGTCTCCCGTCTGCCTGCAGGGTTTGAAGGCTGCTCCATGGTGCCCTCTATCTACCCGCTGGAGACGCTGCACAACTCGCTCTCCCTCAAGCAGGTGGACGAGTTCCTCAACAAGGTGTGTGAGAGCAGCAGCGAGGCGCACGCCAAGACCATGAAAGGTAGGCCTGCAACTGCTGTGTGTGTGTGTGTGTGTGTGTGTGTGTGTGTGTGGTCGCTCAGGTTCTACACTCATTCATTTAATGCACACAAAAGCTGATTAAAGGTATAACGTTAAAGGTTCATGCCAAGGCTCCGCGACTGGAATTTATATCTGAATAAATGTGCATTCTATTGAAGTATTTGACAAAAAATATGTTATTTTTATCCTCTAAAATGGGAAAAAATACTGCTTTCCAAGATATGTTTTCGTTTAAACAGTTTATTTGCACATTCAGTGCATTTTTTTTTTTTAAATGTTTGTATGTGAAATATATCTTATTTGGACAGTGACACACATTGTATTGGGTCTGTATTCCAGCACATTGGAGTTTATTATGACGATGTTATTATGATTATTTATTAAGTGCTGACATTTACCTTAAAGGGAGTTTGAGGGTGTTCACGTCCATACTTTTTATAGAATTGCTTTTAAGTGATGTCGTCCTTTTATGATCTATTATGCTGTTCTTTTGTTCCCCTGGTTTTGTTTGTATATTTTATTTATTTGTCTGTTTTGATTATTATAGTATTCATTGTCTATGGTCCTTTGTGTTTACTGATATTTAAGTTATGTCTTCTTTGCTTCTATGTAGAGCACTTTGTGAACTTTGTTTTTAAAGGCGCTATATAAATAAAGTTATTATTATTATACTGGGTAAACAAACAGCTCAATAATGTTTTGTCCATACGGACAGACGACGGTTCTTTGTAAATGAACTCGAGGTTCTTTTAGGGCCGACTTTGGGACGCTCAGGATCAACTAACTATGTGATTCACTTTTAATATGATGACCTTTTGAGTTCAAATCAACTGGTTTACTTCCTTTCTGTCCCCTGACTGTGAGCGCCTGAGTGCTAAACGATCTGATCCTAGAGCCGACTCATGGAAAACAATACAAACGCTGCACTGTGGTTCTATAAAGTAAGCTGGCATTTAGAAACGCATCATAAAGCGTTTTCTTTTCTCCCCAGCGCTGTCCAGCCTGTTTGACTCTCAGAGCCAGACGTCTCTCTACAGCCCTCAGCAGCCGCTGTCCTCCTCCGGCTCCGAGGCGTCTCTCCGGCCGGCGAGCCAGCCTCTGTGTTGTGAGTGTTTTGTAACCGCTTTACGGCATCACGTCGGCACGCTTTCGTCTCTTCTGGCAGACGCCTGCGTTCAAAAGCAACGGTCAGAGGTCAAATGCATCATTTCGTTGGAAGAAGACTATTTTTTTTGGCCGGTGAAATATATAAATGTACCGCTCCATGTGGTGAAAATGCTTTTATCCCCATTCCTTTATTACTGCAGACGTTGCAAAGCTTCAGTTTCAAGGCTTTTAATCCTCGGCCCTTCAGTGCAGCACCCGTGGGTGAGGACGAGAAGAGTTCACGCTCAGCAAAACCTGGATTAAGATTCAGACACTTTCAGTACAGATGAGGCCTGAAGGGTTCACTTCATCAGCGATGACCTCGTGGTTACAGATATTAAATGTATCACGTATTCAGTCACCAAACTAGTTAAAATAAAAAAGTGTACTTGAACCAAACTCAAAGCAACGGCTGCTAACGGATTTTATTCATGTGTTAATCTCTTCATTACTTTTTTTTTGTCGGATATTCACGAGAAAAAAGAGTGACATGTTTCATCGTGCTTATGGAAAGGTACAATGGACCTAGATGCTTTTAATATATGACAATACTTATACTATACTATAGTACTTATATTTGCTTATAGTTTATAAAATGTCTTCAGAATACTTAATCCAAATCAACAAAGATGTTTCATTAATAATAATACTAAACGGAGAAAAGCAGCAGATTATTGCTTTGGAGAAACTGGAACTAGCAAATATTTAGTATTTTTATTTGATGAATCACTTAAATGATTAATTGAGTCAACTAATCAATAATTAATTAATTGTTTCACCGTTACTCAACATAGTTTTCTCCTTTGTGTCTATGAAGGTTAAAAGAGTCACGTTTTTCTTTTAACTTTTTTATTATGCTTTCTCTTTTTCTTTCAGGTGATTTTTACTTTCTCCATGCTCTCTAAGCACAAATATTATGTATTCCGTTTTAACAAGTTATGTCGATTTAAAACTTAACCTGGAAGAAAACTTGATTTCTGAACCTTTAACACTCAGTTTCTCAGTAGGATCATAATCCAAAAGCACTTAAAATGTGCATCTTTAATAACAGGAAGTCGGGACGGTCCATGAACAGCCGGCATGCCTACAAGACAAAGCTAAAACAGACTGCAGATGTCTGGCGTCCACATCGTTACTCCACTTTAATAAAAGGAGACTCTGACTCCTCTCCTCTTCTGCTCTTTCCCTCTTTTCCTCTTTTCTTCAGTCTTCTTCTTATTTCCCTCGTCTGGGTGGTGAGGCGTTTAGTTCAGCCTCTTCCCAGCGTCTGTATCTTTCTCTTTTGCTCATTTTCTCTTTCTTCGTCCACCGCCTGTCTATCATTTACATTGTTCACGCGTCGGGCGGCTTTTTATCGCTCCGTCAATCTCATTCATCACCCGATGAACACAACACTCTTTCCGCTGGTTGAGTGACACCGTTTGTTGAGTCATTGAGGCCGAAACGTTCGCTTTTCTCCTGGAAAAACTCCTGTAATTTCTCGGTATAAGAATTTAAAATTGGTCTTAAATGTTCATTATTCGATTGAGACAAAATGTCATGTTTAAAATGTACGGAAATATAATTTATAAGAGTATATTCTAGTCAGAGTATTGATGGACGTGCAAGTAGCTTTATTTATGAACCCCCGAATATATAAAATAATAATAAAATGACTGTGAAAATGAAAGTCAACAGAAGAAGAAGCGGCGAGGACGAGACGCTGTTGCGTTCCTGTGTTCGTATCGGGTGTGATTAACACTTCCAGCATAGGTTGATTGCGTTAGTTTATTTTTAATAGATGAGCGACTGTAACCTTCGCCTCAGTAGGATCAGATCTGTGTTTCTGAGCTGCAGCGTTAACTGATTATCTCTCCATTAAAGATGGCAGCGTCCCCTCCAGCGCCGTCTCCAGCGCCGGTCCCTCCTCGCCGACCACGGAGAGCGCCGGCCTGAACTTCAGCTTCAGTGAGTAGACGTCTGTCTGGGGGGGGGGAAGCGAGCGCAAGGACTTCTGGGTATTTAACTAAAGGGCACGATCCCGGACCTCGCCGCGTCACCTTTTCCCTGCACACACACACACACAATAAAAACACACAGGAGGAGACGCCGACCGCGAGTATTACAAAACACTCCGACTGTAAACATCACCACTCTTCAGCAGCACGCACGTGGTCACGTGATCACATGGTCACGTGATCACGTGATCACATGGTCACGTGATCACATGGTCACGTGATCGGTGTACAAGAGGGAAACGACGCACTGGAACCTTCAGCGCTTTAAAATCCCTCATCGCCTCGATCCTCCTCTTCAGTTTGTCGACACCTTCATGGAACCGGCTGCGACTGAGACGTTTAAGACCAGTTGTGCCTTTTAGTTCAATTTGGACGACGACAACAACAACAACAACAACAGTCTCACTCACCAGCTGCCTCATCGCTGACTGTAACAGTGTTGCTCAGTCACAGCCCACCCTGAAGCCACACAGGCTGCTGTTTGTTTCTTTAATTAAAGTGAGATTTAATTTTCTTGTAAATGTCTGCACACGTCGGCTGAAAGGAGTCCTTTTGGACATCGTGACTTTAGGAGTGCAGCACAATGACATCCTGGAATATGAACTTCATGCAATCATCAGGAATCAGATGATGTCAGAGATTCCTCTCAATAATCTGAAGGTTATGAGCTTTCAGTCACGGTACAAAGTTATGAACCAGGTTTATTTTTGTTTACTTCCCACGACCGAAGCAATGCAGACTGTTTGGTTTGTGCCGTGTGAAAACTCGAGCCGGATTCATCAAACTGTTCATTATTTTCAAGGATCGTCTGCTGTTGAATAAAAACTCAATTCATCTGTTAATGTGCCTTTTTAAAGGAATATTTAATGGAGTATTGTCTCCTGCTGTGTTTTTTTTTTTTAGTTCTTTTTAATTTTAGAGGGTTTACAAATCAAAAGTGATTGAGATCAAGTATGTGCTGTAGTTTTATTTTAAAATTAAAGGGAAGAACCGCTGAAACTACTGATGGCTGCAGATGACGTATTTAAATGAAATGAATGAGTGAAACTCAGGTAGACACAAATCTACAGATGGAAATTGTTTCCTCAACATGTGACTGAACTTGGGGACAATAATAATAATAATAATGCATTCAGTCACTGAATTCACTTTAAACTACACATTGACATGTTTATTATCTTGGAGCTTAAACTCTCTTAAAATGTTTTGGTCCAACATAAAACAATGACTTGCAGTTTTATTACTTTTAGGTAGTACTATAGTACTACTAGTAGTGTTTTATTCAGTCATCACAACACAATGAGTAAACGCCAAATAAATAAAACATTACATTGAAAATGAACTGACTCCCAAATCCTGGAAACACTGTAGAACAAATATTTTTAGTTTTAGGTTTCAAAATGTTCCTTTTCTTTAACTAAAGGTTGATGTAGATCATTTGAGTATTTATGTATTTAATGTTATTTAATGTCAACCAAAGAGGAGGAGAAGTGTTTTTGTTTTTAGTTTCTGAGTGATGGAGAACAAAGTGGAGGTTTAATGTGTAAAATAAAATATTTCTCTCAATCTCATGAGATTCAGGTCTTTCTTTAATGGGAGGAAGGAAGGAAGGAAGGAGGAAACGTTGTTCAATATGTTATCAAGCACAACAAATCGTGTGTGTGTGTGTGTGTGTGTGTGTGTGTGTGTGTGTGTGTGTGTGTGTGTGTGTGTGTGTGTGTGTGTGTGTGTGTGTGTGTGGTAACAGTCTAGACTCATAAGCTTTTCATTGCTCCTTAAACAAAGCTTCTTGTCAACACTCTTCCTCTTCTTCCTCCTCGTCTCATTTCTCCGTTTTGCAGTCGATCCTTCTGCTTTTTCTTGATTCCTCCTTTTGTCTCCTTTCCTTTCTTCTCTCCTGTTTTTTCTTCACCTGCCTCCTCCTCTTCTTGTATCTCCTTTACCTCACCCTTTTTTCCCTGACCCTCTCTTCTCTTTATCTTGTCACCTCTCCTTGTCTCCTCTCTTAGTCTCCTTGCCATGTCGCATGTCCTTGTTTCGTCTCCTCTCCTTGTTTCCTCTCCATATTGCATCCTCTTGTCTCCTCTCCTTGTTTCCTCTCCATATTGCATCCTCTTGTCTCCTCTCCTTGTTTCCTCTCCATATTTCATCCTCTTGTCTCATCTCCTTGTTTCCTCTCTATATTTCATCCTCTTGTCTCATCTCCTTGTTTCGTCTCCTCTTCTTGTTTCCTCTCCATATTGCATCCTCTTGTCTCATCGCCTTGTTTCGTCTCCTCTTCTTGTTTCCTCTCCATATTGCATCCTCTTGTCTCCTCTACTTGTTTCCTCTCCATATTTCATCCTCTTGTTTCGTCTCCTCTCCTTGTTTCCTCTCCATATTGCATCCTCTTGTCTCCTCTCCTTGTTTCCGCTCCATATTTCATCCTCTTGTCTCATCTCCTTGTTTCGTCTCCTCTCGTTTCCTCTCCATATTGCATTCTCTTGTCTCCTCTCCTTGTTTCCTCCCCTCTTCTTGTTTCCTCTTAGTTTCCTCGCCATGTTGCATCTCCTTGTTTCATCTCCTTTCCTTGTTTCCTCTTGGTTTCCTCTCCATATTGCATCCTCTTGTCTCCTCTCCTTGTTTCCTCTCCATATTGCATCCTCTTGTCTCATCTCCTTGTTTCCTCTCCTCTCCTTGTTTCCTCTCCATTTTGCATACTCTTGTCTCCTCTCCTTGTTTCCTCCCCTCTTGTTGTTTCCTCTCTTAGTTTCCTCGCCATGTTGCATCTCCTTTCCTTGTTTCCTCTTGGTTTCCTCTCCAAATTGCATCCTCTCGTCTCCTCTCCTTGTTTCTTCTCATCTCGTCTCTTCATGACGTCTCTCCTTGTCCCTTTCCTTGTCTCCTTTCTTCTTCTTTTCTCATCTCCTCCTGTCCTTAATCATGTGCCCCCACCCATTTTCTCTCTTATTACCTTCTTTCTCTCCTCTCCTCTTTTTCCCTCCTGTCTTTTTTTCCCTCACCCTGTTTTCCTCCCTCCCTCCCACTCACCAAACAGCTTTTAAGAATAGTGATGACTCATGCCTCCTCCTATTGCTCCCATGCGTTGCCATGGCGACAGATGTAATTGACTCCCCCTGAGAGACGCTGGGTGATGGGGGGGAGAGAGAGAGACAGACAGACAGACAGAGGGAGAGAGAGAGAGAGAGAGACAGACAGACAGAGGGAGAGAGAGAGAGAGACAGACAGAGGGAGAGAGAGAGAGAGACAGACAGACAGAGGGAGAGAGAGAGAGCGAGAGACAGAGGGAGAGAGAGAGAGAGACAGACAGACAGAGGGAGAGAGAGAGAGAGACAGACAGAGGGAGAGAGAGAGAGAGACAGACAGACAGAGGGGGAGAGAGAGAGCGAGACCGCCAACTCACCGGAAGCCAAATGCTGATGTCATTCCTTCTGTCTGGATGTTCTTTCTCTCAGGCTTTATTCCCTGCATTCACACACACTTAAACACACACATGCCCATTCATCCCGTCTCTGTCAGCGTACACACACACACACACACACACACACACACACCCTTCTCTCTTGCGTCAATACAAACTCCACTGGAGCCTCGTTCATTCACAGGCTCATTACCTTTTTGTTTTTGTGACCTTTTAAGTTGTTCTCCACTTGTGGAAGAGAAGAATAAATACAGTTTGCCACAGAAATGTGGAGAACAGTGTATTTTTTTGGGGCAACTGACAAAAAAAACAGGTGGCCGAGTTTTTTTTTTTGCCGGTGGAGATTATTTTAATTATTAATATTATTGCATGTTTGTATGTCGTTGTCCTCAATTTGAATAAAGAAACACCCTCACATGAACTTTAACGGGAAACTAAATGTAATTGCAAGAATGAAATAATAAATCAGAAACCGTGTGCATGTTGGACCCGAGTTCCTGCAGTCCGAAGTACACGCATGTAGAAGTACGACTAACAAGGCTGAGGGAAAGTGGGAACACATAAAGTCCATGACATCATGACATCATCAAATAACCCGCAGAGTTAATTGCACATCGTAAAGTGAAGGTGTAATTGGCTTTTTAGACCTTTAGGCAATTACACTGTTAAAAAACAAACAGCTAATGATGCTGCTGAGTCACACTCACTGTGGGAATCATCAGGATCAAAACACACACTAGCAGTGTCTTTGACATGACCTCATTTAAACACACACACACACACACACACACTACAAACTGCATGTAATGGTGCAGCATGAGCCAACAACAAGCCACATTTCTTCTTCTGTATTTTCCTTTTCACTTTCCCCCTCTTTTTAGTTTTTTCCCCTGAGTGCTGAAAGAATAAAAAGTCTTTACTGCCGGGAGAGAAATAAGAGACGAAGATAAATCAGGAGCCGTTCACCGGCGGCTGTAATGGATGCGGAGCGTGTCTCGGCATCAGGTGGAGGCGTGGATCCATCAGGGTTGATTTCAGAGCCCAGGTGGATCCCTCCTCCCTCCTCTCTCTACGGTTATTAAGTTCTCCTTCCTTCACCGCTCAGTTGACGATCTGTGGATATCAAACGGAAGTCTGCTGAGTTATTTTGACAAGTGGGGAGTGAGAAGTGAGCAGCAGCTGCTGGAGCTGAACTCCATCGCTCCACCTGACGGATGAAAGCGGATCAATGGACGGACCGGCCGCCGCCTCGTGTTTGCTTTCACTTTACAGCAAAGTGTGATATGTTGTGACAGGAAGGTTCATCTCGGCCACAGAGCCGGGAGTAATAAGGTAAGAAGCATCTTCATTATAGTAATGCCAATAACTAATTTGTCATTGGCATTATTAATAATTAACATAACTCATTTGTTGTTGGTTATTAATGCCAATAACTTCATTAGAATAAACATATAATGTTTCTGCCATTTTCAAATTGATATAAATGATGGAAAGGCTTGTTTTTGGTCGATCTTTATTCATAAAACAAGACTCAAGCTTGTGAGCGTTGCTTTGAGCTAAATCCTAACATGCTGATGTTTATTATATTTATAATGTCTATTATATTTATAATGTTTTCCATGTTCGTGTTGAGCGTGTAGCACGAAACACAAAGTAAAGCTGAGGCTGATGGAACTGTTTTTCAGGTGTTTGGTCTTTAAACTAAAAGTTCTGGACCTTTTTAAATCCTGACCCGATGATGGAGTTCAATTAAATGTTTTTTAATTGTCAGACTTATGACAATTCATCTTGAGGGGAACATGAATTTCTGCAACATATTTCATGGCAATACTTCCAATAGTTGGATGAGAATGTTGGACAAAAAAAACAGACATGATCTAAATAATTCACCATTCAGTTCCTTTTTTTCTTTTGGGGGGACTTTTAGAATATTTTACTAAGTAAGTTTTTTTTTTAAGTGAGATATGTATTATTTCGCCTTTTCATGCATTCCCCCAGGAGTGGGCTCTGGGAGGCTTCCTGTAAAAAATAATAATAATGAGCGTGTCATGGAAGCACAGAATTCAGAGTCGGGACACATTTCTAAAGCAGTATTGATGCAACAGAAGCAAATAAGTGTTTTATCCACCAGCTGGAACTGATCACAGCTCATGGGAATGTCCAAATAAAGCAATAAACAAGCAGATTTGTTTTTTTTATATGAAACATCTTGACTATCGATGCATGGATTATGTAACATTTTGGTTTATCACTATATTTTCGCAAATATTTGCAAAGCTGATGAGATTCAAATCAGCAAACGTGAGCCAAAGTAAGATGTAGACAAGTCCTTCCTTCCTGCTGCTGTCAGGCTGCACAACCAGCTGAGTGGACCACAACAACACTTCAATCACTTTGGTCACTTCAACTACTGCAATTTAAATACATGTGTATTCTGTCTGTATATATAATACCGTTGTTTTACTGTTTATTTATATGACTTGTTTATTTTACTATGTGTCTCCTGCTGCTGTAATCCTGCAATTTCCCCACTGCAGGACTAATAAAGGATTATCTTATCTTTTTTTATCTTAACTCTTCAGTCTCGTTTATTCAGAGACCACAAAGTTACAAATTCATGTGTCACGTGATTACTGTTATAGATATAATATCCTGTAAAGAGACGAGAGACACAAGCAACACACCCACGACACAGGTTTAGATTTAAATGTACTTTAATAGATGATCACCAGGCTGTTTCCCTTTTACAATGAATCTGCAGTAGTTCTAGTTTTACCAGTTAGATTTAAAGAGACAGAGAGATATTGAATATTGCGCTGAGGAAGAAATCGTAACTAAGATTAATACAATGCAAAAAAAAGAGAGAGAGAGAATCAAACATAACTACCAATACAGCGTCTTAACATGTTAATAGGGCAAACAATAAAAGCACAGTAGTATATTACTGTAAGTCATTTCATTACCAGTTAAGACAATAAGCTGTTTTTTTTGTGTTTTGTTTTTTTCAAATATACCTCTTTTTAAAATAGCATTGTATTTTTTTTTTTTATTATCATTATTTCCATGTTAAACAATTACATTCAGGATTATAACTAAATAAATCACATGCAGAGAGATTAGATGGACAGATGGCACCATATTGAGATCAAATGATATCTTCATTTCGATGCAGGTGTGGCGATGAAATTGAACTGAATGGTGCGATTTTAGTTTTCATCCTTTTTGTATCTTGTCAGTTGTTTTTGTTGTGTAGTTTTCTTGGTGCGAGGAGAAGTTTAGCGGTTTTTCGATCGTACGGCCACCTAAAACCGGCTATAGGTCGTCGTACCTCGCGTGTGTAAATCCGTGCACGAGTACGTGCGTTAGTTTAATTTCATCGATGGTTTTTGAGTCTGCATGTGTTTCAAGTCGTCATCAGGAAAAGGATAAAGCTGCAGCTGCAGTTCGTAGTGTGTCTGTGTTACTGGTTAATGTGTTCGGTTTACGGGATCTCGGTCGCTTTCTGTCACGGACGGGAATCGAACTCTCCTCCTCCTGGAGCAGAACCGTAATTCGAATGACGAATTTGTCAAAAACAGAAAGAAGAAGAAAAAAAAAACAGTATCTACTCTCATTTTGTGCTCCATAAAATGTATAACTGTCCAGGCTGGTGTCAGTGGTTTTGATTTGTTATTGTTTAATTTCCTCTATTGTTTGGATCCAGCAGCATTCGCATGGTAGTACCAACTCTACATTCAGAAAAATAGATCTCCTCTATAGTGCATTCAGCTTCTGTATCGTCGTACAGTTCAGTGTTGAGTGATTCACAGCGTTCTACTGATGCCTTGACCGTCTCAAGGCTTGGTATTTGGAATCTGCCAACTTAAAAAAAAACATTATTCAAAGACAGCACGACATATCGGACCGTCCACCAGATCTGATCCGTACATTGAAAAGCTTTCCAGACATTTCAATTTGTTTTAAAACCTCCTCGGCCCTAATGTGCCCTTCAGTTAATCAACTCCCTCCAGACTAGGATGAGTACTTGTGCGTGCCCAGCTGTTTAATACACAACCTGCATCAAACAAAAAGAAATAAAAGAAAGCTGTCTGCATCTGAATCCTCACCAGCATGAGATGCTCATCAAGGCGTGCACAGTGCGTGATGGACGCGTGTGACGGGAGGCCGGGCGGAGCGAAGAGCACGGTGGCGTTGGAGGGTGAGGTATAAAGTAGCGTGAGCGGTTAACGGGGAAACTAAATGGAACTGGTCCCGGGCCGGAGACAGGAGTTTGGGTCATATTTCGAATCGTATTTGAGAGAAAGAAGTGAATAAAGTTAAACTTGAGTTCTTTCTGGGACGTCCTCCCTCCCCTCCTCCATCGCCCGGCCCCAGTCCACACAAAACAACAACCAAGCGCGTGATGAGCCATCTTGGCAGGAATATTGTTCTTTTTAACAAAAAAGTTAAATGCAAATGAAACGAGAAGGAATTGCAAATGTAAATTTGTTACTCTAAAAAAAAAAAAGGAACAACATAAAACTTGGCCTCACGTAAATCAAACGTGAGCATGTGTGCGACTCGCCAACCGGGCGAAAGACGAACCTGCTGCGCCGTTAGCGACAGCTACTCTGTGTGTGTCGTGTGCTCACACACACACACACACACACACACAAAAAAACTACAAAAAACATTCCTACTTTATATGTGCGTCCAGTACAATCGTAATCATTCATGCTCATTCTATAAATATTACTCTGGGATTAATATTAGGTAATTGCTTCAAAACTAAGATGCTGTCCCTAAACTGCCAACATTATTTCATAACGCAATGCAAAGTGAGTTTGCCTCACCACCCTGTGCTCCCAACTACACACACAACTTCTCAGAAAAAGTACATTCCTATTTGGTGCAATTTGTTTGAGTTTTTTCCTGCTCGAAGACATTCGTGTTCGTTTTAAAGTGGCCTTGATGCTGAAATCGGGTTACGGAGCTCCGGTTATTTAGCGAACCGATCCAGGTTTGTGCGCGTACCGTACGGACCGATCGGTCTTCCGTTTCAAAGTCGTGAACTCTTTGATTCACCCCCGGTGTCGGGGCTCCGCTTGAAAATGGCTGACATGTCCTTAAAACATCCCTCCCCTCCCCCACACTCTCCAAGAGCTCAAGCTAAAGGCACATGAAAGAAGCCCCCTGTAACACACTTCACACTCACTTTTTTCCCTGAAAGATAACTCCAATAATACATATTACATATTGCAGTTCTCACTTAGCGCTTCCCTCTGAAGGGGGACGAGCTTCCGTTGCTACATTTGTCACAGGTTTGCTTGTTTTTAAATCTCCCCATCGCTTCGTGATGCCGGTGCAATGTAGCTGAACAGGAGGAGATGACTGGAGACGTTAATTAAACCTTCTTCTCAAATGCACCATGGACTGCATTTGCCTTCTATTCCTGCATCGTCGTAAAACATATATATATAATTCATTGAACGTAACACTCTATTGATATAGAAACATTTACCTTATATGTATACTGGAGTACATACAACCATCGCAGAGCGGGATAAAGACTTAAAGAGGGACCGTCGGGTCCAGCAGAGGTACTAGTGCACAGACGTGGTCCTTTTGAATCCACTGGAGCATCGGCAGCCACACAGTGTCGTCACCTCTCTACACTACACTGCATTCCACACTTAAAGGCCGGCTAAAGAAAGGATTAGACCCTACGCAGCTCTCCAAGAGTCGCTGCTACAACGCAAGCATCATGCACCAGCTGTGATGTGGAGGCCGAGAAGAAAGACCCTCCTCAGAACGTCACCACCAATGACGAGAAGGAACCTTTTTTTGTCGTTTTTTGGTCTTTTTACGTAACATCGATATATGTCGCTGTTGAGTTCATCCAAAAGCTACGGTAGCGTGGTCAGAATTGCAAAAAGGAGGCGCGCAGATGGCAAATAAACCGAACGATGTCTATTCCGCATGTCCGCTAAACAAGTTGTCGAACACTAATTGGTTTCGGAGACATTTTGGAGACGTTAGCTAATGAGAACTTCTGTTTTAACAGTGTTTTTGGCACTTGTTTTGGCCTTTTTTGGGGAGTTTTACATTTCTGTGTCAATTGTGATTTGAGCCGTACAGTTTGAGAACGACACTTTTCTCATCTCTGGCATTATGCATTAGTGGGATGATGAAGTCAGTTCGATTCGAGGCAAAGCGAGCGTGATAATGTTCCTGGAAATGTTTTACTTGATTTAGTTGTTGTTTTTTACCACAATTGTAAGTGCCAGTGTAAGAGGTGTGTCTGAGGGCAGATGCTAAACTCACAGATGGAAAAAAACAAAGATAACGGCACGTCATAACCCCAAGTATTATTTGTATTTAGGGCTGCAGCGAATGCGTTTTAGACGGGTACCATGAGAGCGAGAAGCCAGGAGGAAGCAGAGAGTGCTGGTCGCTCTCGCTCTACCTCCAGTGAGGACAGATGACGGACAAGGAGGGGAGGAGACGGACGAGGGGAGAGAGAGGGACGAGCTCGTGAAGCTCAGAACTCGATCTTGCAGGCCGGGAAGGACTCGTCCTGCATGACCACGGTGCTGCTGGAGGCCAGAACCATGATGTTCAGGTCCTGCTGCCTCTCGTGGGTCTGCTGGTACCAGTCCCGGGTCACCTCCGAGTCGTGGGTCGGGATCAGAGTCACCTGACGGGGACACGGAGAGAAAATGAGGGGGAGATAGTCGGGTAGTAGAACGGATTTCTACTCCCATGTCGTTTTTTTTTTGCATATATATTTTTTTCAACATACTATACTATTACTTTTTTTTAAGATGCAACTTTACTATGACTTTTTATGGCATTCTTTGGACATGCATATTTCTACATCATACTTTTATGACATTTTTAAAAACTAATTAATTAACTTTTTTTTCTTCAACATACCTATGACATGTTTTTTTCATGTACATGACATTTTTGTGACATTTTACATTTTAAATTACTATACTAGGACTTTTTTTTATGACATTTTCTATGACCATCATCAAAACTGCATGCATCTCTTCAACATCAGTGATGCTAAACAGCTGCCACGGCTGCCCCACCCATAGCACCCTGAGCAGCTGCATCACTGCCTCCCTTCAAAGAGAAGGCCTGGCACAGGAGGGTGAAAACACATCAGCACATCACCACGACAAAGCTGACAATCATGGAGGACCAGGAACAAATCCAAATGGATTATCAGTTGCCCTCAAACCATGAACTGTTCCGCCTGCTGCAGATGGTACCACAGTACTGTACTGAAGTATCTTTTACGATATAATATACCATGTTTTTTTAGACATGTTTTCTTTACAATTACCTTTTGAATGTCATTTTCAAGACATATTCTGACGTTTTACGACATATTTACGACACACTATCTTACTTTTTCCAATACTCAGAGGAAAGGGAAAGCGAATGGGGGCATAGACGCCTGATGAAGGTATACACACCTGTGAGTTGGAGCCCCACTGAGCTTTGCCCTCCAGCAGGGCATCCAGGACTCCACGGCTGGGCTCTCCGCTGCCGGGGTCGTTCCCGCTCACCACATAGTACGAGGCTCGCACTCTCTTGAAGAATTCCTGGTCCACGTTCTTGGCACTGCAGTGGTTGGGCACATAGGCCAGGTCGACGTAGATGGGTGGTCCGGGGGGAACGGCCGCGCTAGTTTTCTGAGAGTTGTTTCCTGGAGGTGAGCAGAGTCATGAAACAGCATTACAGGGGAAAACTAGTCCTGGCACTACAGTAGCAAAGACCAAGTCTAGTCCCTCAACTGAACTGATGTTCACTCTCTGATTTATATTAATCAATCATTCTGAAAGAATTTACCACAATTAATCATAAATCTGATGAAGAGCTTTTGCATGTTGCAAGTCTGAATTAAAAGACAATCAAGTGCAGACTTATCAATAGTTGCAAATAGAACGCCGATGTACACATGATTAAATACATGTTCAAATAGTTTAATTTGCACAACATCTTATTAACCACACTGCACATGTACAACTTTCCTAAATGGCATCTCCTGACGTTAGTAGAATACTTTGTTAGTATAGTGAAGAGTATTTCAAAAGCTTAATCACATTTATATATTGGGAATTCAAAAACTCTGTGTTTTTTTTGCTTTATCATTTTAAACATTTAAATGAAGCTAATGACTGGATTCCGTTGACTCACTTGGTCTTAACATCTACTTCGGACTTCATTTTAATTGTCTAAAAGATCCAATATCAGGTATATTATCAGTATTTTCTAATATATAATTCCTAGCTTTCAAGGAAAATCCTTTTGTTTTTACTGACTGAGAAAGCAGTATGAATGAACCCAGGAACCATGTTGAAGGTACATTTCTGTTACGCAACAGGATGGGGAGATGTTAACACACCTGAACTGCTCTTGACTCCATTGACCAAGCCTTTCCCCGGGTTGAGGATCTCACTCTTGGAGCCATGAGTCTCCGACATCTTGATCAGCCTGGAGCTCCGGTCTGTGTCCTTCCTCCTGAGGGAGGCCGATCGAGGTGAGGCGGAGTCCTTGGAGGTCTGCTTCACTGGAGTGGAGGACCTCTTCCTGACTTCGCCCTTCCGACCGGGGGAGGCCGACTTGGGTTTTCCCTTTCTGAGGCCCTTGGTGGTCTTGTGCTCCTTTTTAAGAAGTTTCTCTGTGTGGTCATTGAGAAGAGCCTCTGGATCCACCATGCACACATCTGGGTGCGGAGGGTGGGGATGCGGGTCCTTCATCGGGGTGGGAGGCGGGTCGTGAGTCTTCTGAGCTGACCTCGGAGATGGAGGATGGTGACCTCCTCCGGCTCCAGATAGTTTGTCCACCGGCAGATGCTCGGCGTCTTCGTCCGAGTCCAGATTCCCTTCGGCCGTTATGGACGGACACTCCTCGGTCCCTGGAGGGACGTCGGAATCGGACTGCGAGGGCAACGACTCGCTCGCTGACGTCGGAGGCGTTTCCTCTCCAGCTAACGTCACGGCCAAACCGGATGACATGGGGCCGGGTAGCTGCGGTGGCCCTTGTCCAGCGTCTCCCTGGGAGCTCTGAGTGTGGTGGTGCCTCTGCTTGTGCGACCTCCTTTTCACGGAGTGTTGCTCCTGGTCGTCCTCGTCTCCTTCCTGGGAGTGGTCGCTGCGGTCGTCCTCCTCGCCCTCGCCCTCGCCCTCGTCACTGGAGACCGGATGAGGGCTTGGGTTGATGAACGATGGAGAGAGTTCTCCTTTGCGATGTTTGTATTCGCAAGAGGAGTGGCCCGGGTAGGAGGCGGAGGAGGAGGCGGCTTCGGTGTTCAAGTCAGAGGGACGCTCGGCCCTTGCGCCTCCTTTGCTGGATGTTTCTGTGCGATGGGTATCTTTTGAGGAGGCCAGAGCGGTGCTGTGGGCACCGGTCATCCATTCCATCGCTTCCTCGTCCTCTTCCTCCTCGTCATCATCACCATAACCTGGAGGAGGGGCACTTGGGCAGTCTTCAGGCTTCTGTAGTAGTTCCCAATCAGATATACTGCTCTTTCTCCTGACCGCTAAACTCTCTGGCGGCATCTCCAAAAAGCTTTTCTCCTCGACTTTCTCTGCCCCTCCTTTCTTACCATCTTCTGCTTTTTCACACGTCTTTGGATCAGCCGTTGCCTTCTTCTCCTCTGTGCTGTCTTTACACAACTTCTCCTCCAGTAACTTTTCCTCTATTTTCGGCTCGACTGTCTTTACATCTTTCTCTGAAACCTTTTCATCTTCCTTCACAGGTGCAATTGCTCTGTTTGTGTTTTCCTCTTTTACATCTGGTGTTTTCTCCTTTTTCTCCTCTGTTTTGGATACGTCTGCTGTGGCACATGCGGTTTTGCTAGCTCCGCTATCACTGAGTGAATTAAGTGAGGCTGTCTGTTGAGGTGTTTCCATCACCACGTCAGGTTTAGACACTGCAGTAGGAGTGGCGTTGGTGACCGTCTTCGTCTCTGCGGACTGTGAGGTACTTTCTCCCACATATGACTCGGTTATCAATGAAAAACTCTCCTTTTGATCAGCCACTTTGATATTTTGACATTCAATATGACATGGTAGGGTGCTGTCCTCCATTTCAAGTGTAACAGGCTCCTCGTCTTCTGATGACTCGGAGGACGCCTTGTCAGAGGAGTGAGCCCTTTGGAGGGGAGAGACATCAAAGCAAGCCTCCGGTACATTCTCTGACACCTTTACTGGTTCAATGCTTTGCAGGGAAGGTGCAGCGGAGGATGCTGTAATCTTAGTTTCTAGCATATAAAAACAGTCAGTGCTTGACTTTGTTTCAGGCTTTACAGAACCGCTTTGATCCTCAGTCTGTTTGGCAGTGGTAGACGAGAATGGATGTGATGGTTTGGTCTCCTCAAACTGGCTGGGTAAAGACACTTTTGCTGCAGGTTTTGTCGTCACCTCCATGTACTCATCTCTCTGAAATCCTCCAAAGCAGGAGCTCTGAGACTCCGTAGGTACCATAGGGCTTGATATTGTTGTGAAGGTTTTGGCATTATCTCCAAACGGTTTGCTCAAAGGGGTCGAAGTTGAGGCTGAGGACGAGTAACTGTATGATGTGGAGGAGTATGTTGAAGTGGAGTATGTTAAAGTGGTGTATGTGCACGGTGATGTGGCGGTTTCCTCTGGTCTTGTGGTGATATCTATGGTCTGCCTCTCATCTAGACCCTCTTCTTGGAGATTTCTTTGGCTATAATAGGTGTCATCGCTTAGCTTGGATACCTGGGAGGCATCTTCCTTCAATCCTACTTGACTGATCTCACTGTAAAAAGGCTCAGAATAACCTCCAGATCTACTCTGTCCGATGTCGGCATAGCTAGCTCTTAGAGGAAGGGAGGGACTAGATGTAGATATGGATTCTGAATGGTCAGGTGGCAAAAAGCTGCCCGTCAAGCTGCTTGTGGACGTTGGTTGACAAGTTTCCATTTTCAAAACGCTTGCCGATAGAGACACTTTGTCTTCGTCTCCTTTTTGTGATTGTAGTGCTTCAGAAGAGGTAAAATCCTCTGCCGATGACAACCTCCTCTTTGTGGTTGGTTCAGGAGACAAATGCTTTTTGTCTGTGTCCTCTGCTTTCTTTGTTTCAGGAAGTTTTGGAGCATCCGATGAAGTGAAACAACTTTCGTCCATTCTGCGATCACTTGGGTCTGGTGACGGAGTTGTTTTCCCTCCATCTTCACTCCTCGCCTCGGGAAGTTTGGATGTGGCTGTATCATCTTTTTTGAGTGGTTTTGCTTCAGGAGATGATGGTTTTTTACTCACGTCATGCTTGTCTGAAGCTGAGGCATCGCCAGGTGTTGGTTTACAGATGGTTTCCTCTTTACGGAGGCTTGATTCAGGCAGCTGAGACTGTTTATTTGAGTCCTCGACCTCTGCTAATGTAGCACTATCACCAGAGCTACGTCTGCACATTTCTTTTTCAGACTGTTCTCTGGCCCCCTTTTCCACATCAACATCACTCAAATCCTCCTCTTCTTCCTCCTCTTCCTCCTCTTCCTCATCATCGTCCTCATCATCGTCATCCATATTGAAATCCTCCCCTTCTACAAGTAACCTTTTATCTATTATCAGGCTCTCTTTTCCATCAGGAAAGTCTAACATGGATTTACAAGAGGCAGAGCTGCTAATTTGACTCTTCTCCGACGCCAAAACATTATCGTCTATTTCATGTCCTGAAAACGTGGCCGCAGACGCAGTCCGTGAAGCACTTGAAGTTTCTCCTTTCTCTAAAGGTGATGCTTGTTGAGGTAAAATGTCTTTTTCTGCGGGTGAATGCCGACCAGATGGAGATCCCTCTCTGTCATGCTCAGAGGACTCCATTTTGTCTTTGAGCGACTCAGCAGATTTCTCTCTCTCTTTTTCCGTTGTTCTCTTTTCTGTGAATTCCCCAAAAGCCACGGGAGCAGCAGAAGCTTGGGTGCCAAGATCTGACTGGCTCCATGACGGAGACGGCGCTTCTTGTCTCAATGATACACCTGCTGATTGAACAGCGGCACTGGCAGAAACTGTATCACTTCCTCCTGTCGCCCCCGTTGGAAAAGATGCTGCCGCTGCACCTTCCTTCATGCCCTCTTTCTCTTTCTCCGATTTCTCAGGTTTATCCTCTTTGGGACTGAAAGAATAAGACTCAGCAGCCTGGGACATTTTATTATCTTGCATGTCGACGGATGAAAAGCTCTTTTCAACATAAGGTGTGTCTGGTCTTTCTTCTCTCTCACACTCTTCCTCTTGGCCTTTCTCTCTGTCTTCATATTGAGGAGAGGCACTATGGTGGCTGCTTCTTTCACTCTCAGTGAGGGACACTGGGCTGTAGTCGACTCTACTAAAGGACAGAGGCTCGTCCAGGACGAACATGGCTCCTTCCTCGTCTGTCTGACTTGTTCTTCTGTTATCATCAATACCAATATCAGAGGCGAGATCGAAACCCAAAGAAACCTCGCTTTCTTCTCTAGAGTCCAAGTCGTGATCCTTTGGAATGGGCTTTTCATACGGATCGTACTTGGACGCACCGGAAGCTTGCTTTTCATCTCCGATGCTTCCACCGACCGCTTCCTTCTCTGACGTCATTTTTGTGTCGGATTTAACAACTTCAGCGCGGCTGGCGTCCTCCGAATCCAACATGAAATATGAACACGGCTGTGACAACCCGGGAGAAGCCATCTCTCGCTCTCCTTCCATCTCCCTCTCTGCTTCCTTCCCGTGTTTCTCATCCAGCTGTGCCTTTTCTGTCGCACTGACCGCTGAGCTCGTCAGAGGCGGTATTTGTTTCTCTTGCTGCGGTGTTTCCTCCACACTGGACTGGCTCTCGGTGCTCGAGCGCGTGGAGCTCCTGGGTTGACTGTCGGTGCTCGATACAGTCGACAGCACAGGCTTCTGCTCTGTTGAATCGGACATTGGCTCTGCTTTGGCTGCTGGCATATCAGACGCCTTTTCTTGTTTAGGAATAGAGGTCGTCTCCTTTGATGTGACAACATCAAAGGAGGGCTCTGGCCTGGCAATTGGTGCAGCTGTGCTTTCTGTTTTCACAACATCTTCATCTTCAGGTGAGAGTCTGGACTCTTCTACGCCAAAGTCTTTGCCGTCTTCATCTACCGAGGGCTCCTGCATCGTGAGCGTTGGTATGATCACCGTGATCTGCTCGGATATTGGCGGTTTAGTTTGGTCGCTTGGTTTTGGGGACGATGGCGGACCTGCAGACGAGATGTCGTGTTCAGATTTTCTCAGCTCCACTGACAAAGGTCTGGAGCCGGCTCCTCCCATACAAATGTCCTCCTCCTCTTCATCTCCCCTGTCTTCGTCAGAGGACTGAACCACAAATGCAGATTTGTAATCGGACATTGCTGCTTCTCCCGATGCTTTCAGTGCAGGTTGTTTAATGGTTTTGTCGAAGTCTTTCTCTTGTAACTCCTCTCTCTCCCATTTCTCCTCTCTGGCATGGTCTCCATCAGAGTCTTTTTCAGTTATCTCATCTGTCTTCTTGTCGGCAACATCCTTTCCTTTCATCGTCTTCTCATCTTTGGCGTCATCAATCTCATAGGTGTATTCTTTTTCTTGTTCCTTTTCCATTTTCTGCTCTTTGCTCAGTTCAGCGACGTGTGTGTCGTCTTTTTCTTTCTCCGTCTTCTCTTCTGGACTGATGACGACCTTTGCTTCTTTATCTTGCTCTTTTTTCTCCTCCTGAATGTGGCTGGGAGACACACAGATGTCATCTTTCACTGGTTTCAAGTCTTCGCTTGATGTAGTTACAGAGGTGCCTTGCTGAATCTCTGCAGCGCCAAAGATTTCCTTCTCAATCTGAGTTTCAGTTCGCTTATCAGAGGTTTCTTCACGTATATGCTGATCACCAAAGTCGCAAATATCATCCTTTTTTGTTCTCTCTTCTTCCAAGGTCTGAGATACGGGAAGATCTACCTCTTTTTTCTCATCCTTCTTAGATTCAGTATCAAAAGAATGATCATCTTTCCCTTTCCCTTCCTGTTTGGTGGATTCAGCTTCACAACTGCCCTGTTTGGCTACGTCCTCAATGGTTTCAACTTTAGATGACTCTTTCTCTTTCTGCTCTACACTGGAGTCAGTGTCTTTCTCCTTCTTATGTTCATCTTTCTCAGTTTCTTTATCTTTAATTTCCTCCAGAATCAGTTTGTGATCAGAGATATCAGCCTTCTCCTGCTCTTTAACCTCCTGCGTTTTTATCTGTTTGTCAGAAATGTCACTTTTTTCATCCTTCATGTCTTTGACAGAAGTCTCATCCTTCTGCTCCTGAATGGATACAACATCAGAACTCTTTTCTTTCTCCATTTCTTTCTCTTTTACTTTAACTTCTTCAACATGAATATCCTCCTTTGGGATTCCTTTTGCCTCCTCCTTGATGAGTTTTCCATCAGACGTAACAGATTTTATCTCTAACTTCTCCTCGTCTTCGGGGTTTTTTACACTAGCAGTGTCTTTGCTTTCTTCCTCCTTGGTAGGTTTGATACCAGAAATTTCATCTTTAATTATTACTGTATTTGTTTCTTCCTGGATGGGTTTAATAGCAACACTATGATCTAGAATTGACAGCTCTTCCTCAGCTAAAGTTTCCTCCTTATCCACTGCTTTCTTCGTTTCTTCTTCTATCGTTGATTTGATAGCACAAATATCCTTACTGATTTCTGTCTGTTTTTCATCTTGCACGGTCGGTTTCGTGAGAAAATCGTCCTTGGATGTTTTGGTAGCGGAAATATCTTTGCTCATCATTACATCCTCTTCCTCTATCTCGGCGGTTTTGACAGCCTCTTCATTTCCTTCTTTCTCCTTTTCGTCCTCCACGGCTGGTTTGACGGCATCTTTAAGTGTCTCTTTTGCTTCTGCCTCGCTTGATGCGGCACAGAAATCATCATCTTTACTTAATTGTGTATGCTCTGCTTCTATCGTGGTACATTTGGTGGCAGAAGTGTTATCTTTACTTTCCTCTTGTTCATTGTCTTCTGCAAGTTTTGCTGTAGCAGCAGAAGTATCTTCTGTACTTGGCAGTTTATCTTTTTCCTCTGCCTTGGTCAGTTGTGTAGCAGCAGTATCATATTTACTTATGTCTTCCATCGTAGGTTTGAAGATGGAGACCTCATCCTTGCATGTCATATCTTGTTCCTGCTCCTTGGAGAGTTTGGTGTCAGAACTATCATCTTTACTTGTCTCTTTATCTTTTTCTTGCTCTGTGGCTAGCTTGGCAGCAGGAATTTCCTCTTCACTAATGATGGTTGAAACAGCATCTTTACAAATCTCTTGCCCCTTTTCTTCTTTTACGGTAACAGCAGACGTATCACCCTTACTAATCATTTCTTCTTCTTTGGTAACTTTAGCAACAGTGATGTCACCAATCTCTTTATCGTCTTCTATCTGCTGCTCTTTAAAGGACATGGTACCAGAAGCCTCTTTTTGCTCTTTCTCAGCTTCAATTACTTTGATAGCAGATGGTTCGGCCTCTTTTTTCTTTTCCTCTTTAGCAGGTTCAATAATGGGCACATCGTCCTTCTTTACCTCTTTCTCCATCTCGTCTTTAACAGGCTTGATATCTGTGACATATTCAGTCTCTTTCTTTCCAGTCTTTATAGGGCTAATATCAGAAATATCACTATCAGACAACTCATCAGCTTTCTTAACCTCACCTGTGGCTCTGAGGTCAAAATCATCATCTCTCTGCTTCGGCTCATCTTTGACTTGTCTGAGCTCAGAAGCAACGATTTCCATCTCTGCTTCTTTGGTTGTGACCTTTTCCTTTTCAGGCACTTTATGTTCATCTTTAATGTCTCCAACAGCAGGGGAAATGTCCTTTTCCATTTGCTCTTCTTTGATGGGTTTAATATCAGAGGTATCCTCCTTTATAGTCTCTTTCTCTACTTTCTCATCCGTGACGGACAAAACAGCAGGAACATCTTTCTGGATGACAGATTTCAGTTTTTGCTCATCCTTGATTTGTAGGACATTAGAGGTGTCGTCCTGTTCTGCCTTGGTGGTTTTAACTGCAGATTTATCACCATCATCATCATAATCATCATCATCATCATCACCTTTCTTGTTATCATCGTCCAGGAAACGACTTTCCCTTTCTGGAAATGTACCTGTAATCGGCATTTTGTGCTCTTTTTCTTTGAGCATTTCGTCAACCTCTCTATCACTTTCTCCAGATGAAGTGTGGGAATCCCTCACTGGTGCGGGTGGCTGAACTTCAACAGGGATTGTTTCTGACCGTTTGCCTTCATCTTTTGGCACCGATGAAGTGTCTTTTTCTGTCTCCTTCATCACTGGAAAGTCCTCCTCAAAGAATTCGTCCAAAGATGTTGAAATTTCCACTTCATGCTGATCTGCTTTCTGTTCGTCAACATCTTTTTGTGTCTCTGGTCCTGCTTCGTCTGTCTTTTTTGTTTTGTCGTCTGTCGCTGTGACAACCTCGAGGGTCTCCTCCAAATCGGGGAAGACCTTCCTCTTGTCTTCTACTGGGGACTGACGAAGAGGAGAATGAGCCGCACTCGGTGGTCCGGACTGTGGCGGCGAGGCCATTTTCACAGTGATGTCATCCGGGCTGAAGCAGCGCTCTTCACTCTCTGAAGTCACTGAGTCGGATCCAAAAGGTTTAGTAGGCACAACAGATGAAGTATCTTTAGGTGCAACAGCATCTATATTTTCCTCTTCAACTGGCAGGTGGACTGGTTTGGTGTCTTGTATAGAAACTGGAGACACTGAGCCAGCAAGCTGTTCAATATCTGTCTCGTTACGCTGTAATAATTGGGGTGAAGCATAGCCCTCTTGGAGTTTTTCAAGTGAAATGTCTACATTAGGAGTTTGGTCTTCCTCCTCCTCTTCCTCTTCCTCTTCCTCCTTGCGAGCTTCAGGAGCTTTAGCCGGCGTCTTCACTTCTGCAACAACGGGAAGCTCGAAATCATCAGACGGAGACTTGCCTTGTTTGTCTTCTTCTAAAGATGGCGGTGAGAGAGTTCCTGCCGAGAGCGGCTGCTCTTTGCCTTGGATGGCGTCAGGTAGAGGTGACAGGGTAACGGGGCTTTTGGGGGATTCCTCGGCTACCGGTGCTACGGCAGATGCCACAGATTGGTCTTCGGCAATAGAAGTAGGGAAAGAGCACACCTTGTCGTACTCTGTGATGGACGTTGCAGACGACACGTGCTCCTCTTCGGCCAGAGGAGCAGTGATGATGTTGGTGAACATGGATACCTGCTCCTGCACGCCGGGGATGAAGCTTTTCTCGGTCATAGCCGCAGCTTGCATCTCCCTCATGCCGTGAATGTTGACGAATGATCCGGTCTGATCTGGAACGGAGATGTCGTAGGCACCGACGTCATACTGGAGGTGTGGAATCCGCTCCTCGGCCTCCTCGTGAATCTCCTCGTCAGAGATGGTCTGTTCCGTCTCAGAGTAGCCGGGGATGGTCTCGTCTTGGATGTAGGAGATGGGTTCGGCTGCAGTGGCTCCATGAACTACGGAGGTTATGGGAGCTGTGGCCCCTCCAACATGCGACAGGTAGCCCTCCTCCTCTTCCTCTTCTTCAGCTGCAGCCAGAATGTCACTGGCTTTTCTTTCAGTGAACATTTCATCTTCTGATTTGATCTCTTCATCTGCTATAACGTCTAAATCTTCAACCTCCTCCAGTTCGGCTTTCTCCACTGCCTCCTCCTCCTCCTCTTCCTCTAATGGAATCATTTGTAGCTCCTCTTTTGTCACAACCTTAGCTGAGAGTTTTTCTGATTTCTCCATTTCTTCTAACTCGTGTTTCCTGTCAAGACCATCGTCCTTTGCTTCATCTTCCTCTTCCCCTATTCCCATATCTTCTTCCACCTCCTCTTCTGTTTGCTTTTTGGCAGCCGGGGCCTCTTCTTCCTCCTCATCCTCATCCTCATCCTGAGATGCTGCTCCTTCATCCTCAAACTTTTGAGCATCTTCCATTTCTCTCTCTCGCGTCAACTTGTTGTCATCCACTTCGGCTTTCGCTTCCGGGGCCAATGCCTCCTTTTCTGGAGACTTTGCGTCAGCTGGAATTTCCGATGCTTCCTGCTTCTCTTGGGAAACGCTTTGTGCCGTCAGCGCAGATCGTTCCGGAGGCTCTGCGGATACTTCTACAACTTCAGCTTTGTTCATGTTTTCAAAATCCTTGGTGAGGTCTTCAGGGGTTGTGTGAACAGACGTGCCTCCATTCTCTGTCGGTTCAGGTTGAGCAGTTTCAGGTTTTGGCTCCGCTGGCTTCGGCTCAGCCGGTAACGTCTTTGCCGCTTTGATTTTTCCGGTCTTTGCTTTACTTGACACTTTCGCTTTGTGCAAAGTCTTTCTGACTTCTGGAGTAAACGGTTTCAGGTCAGGCTTTGTGATTTTTCTCAGCTCTGGTTTGGACGTGTCCTTCTTTTTGTCGTCTTTGGACTTAACATCTTTCTTCTCGTCTTTTTTAGCAGAGTCATCTCTCTTCACTTTCTTGATCTCTTTCTTTTCCTTGTCCTTCTTCTCGTCCATTTTTGACACCCTTTCCTTCGGGTGCTTTTTCAAGGATTTTTCTTTCAGGAGTTTCTTCTTTTCTGGCACATCGCTTTTAGATTTGATAGTCTTAGGAGGCTTTTTCTCCTCTTTTTTCTCGGATATATTTTCCTTGACAGAGTCACTCTTTGCCTCTGTGGCGGCTGACACATCATCCTGTCCTTCATTTTCTTTCTTTGAGACCTTTGCAGTAGTCTTCGGGGATGACTTTAGACTCTCTTTGCTGTCAGTTCTTTGTTTTAACTTGGTTTGTTTTATAACAGAGGGAGGAGCTCCGGAGGCGATATCCTTTTGGGTGGCCACCGGATAGCGCAGGAAGTCAAGGTGCTTTAACTTTTCCAGGCCCTCTAGGATCTTGTTTTGTGGTGCATTCCCAGGGAACAGCACTCTGATGATCTTTTCAGAAGGGTTGGCAGGAAGCCAGACGACTAAGGCTGTCACTGATGTCAGGTAGGGGACGGATATTTCCCCTTCTTTCCCGTTGGGCAGCACAATACCAGTTTTAGCCTTGCTGTTACCAGCCCACTTCTGCATTAAAAATTGCATCTCTTTACTGTCTTTGACAGGATTGAGAACATACATGTCTAACCTGCCCACTCCCATCTTGTGGAACAGAGTGATGGGCTCAATGGTGTTGCTGGCCACCCGGCAGAGAGGCTCTGCTTTGATTCCTAGTTTGTTCAGGTACTGCAAAGTCAGGGAGGCCTCTTCGATGCTGCGTTTCACTTTCATATTAGACTCTGGCATACGGAGCTTCTCTGGCACGTTGAAGAATACCACACCTAGTTCAGGAGAGATCAGGTTCTTCATCCATTCGCTGTAGTTGGTGGAGCCTTGGGACTGCTCCTCCTCCTGTTCCGCTATCTTCCTCTGAAGCAGCCCATTGATACCCGGGAGGTTGTCGGCCCCGATGTGCGTGAGCAGGATCGAGTCGATGCGGTCCAAGTGACGAACCAGCTTCCAGAAGCATGATTTTCGTTCAGAGCCTCCGTCCACTAAGATGTTGAAGCCGTTCACGGCAAAGAGAGCAGAGTCTCCGCGTCCGCCGGGGAAGATGTAGCAACACGGTTTGGACAGTTTCAGGAAGCCTCCGGACGTGGGCGGCTCCAGAAGGTCGAAAGGCGAAGGGACGTCGACCGTCTCAGAGATGTACTCTGTGAACTCGGTGACGCCCTCCATCTTGGGAAGAACAGACTCAGGGTTTAGTTTGTAGTCCAGGAACTCACGCAGGACCTGCTGCTGTCCCAGGGAGCTCCAGCCCACCTCCCCGCGGCAGGACACAGTAAGTGTAGCCTGCTGCTTGGGGGCTGTTGTGCCCAGTAATTCACTGACCTGCAGGAGGGAGACACCCAGACACATTGGTCAGTTATAAATGCATAAATGTGTTAGAAATGTGACCTGAATCTGAAAAAAAGTAGGCAATGTAGTGGTCTAGAGCGTTCCAGACTTTTGGCTGAAGTGCCTCAACCCTGGAAATAAAAGAAAATGCCTCTAAGATGAAAAAAGTACCAAGGGCTGGCAGGCCGAGTCCTGACTCTCCTCTCTGTTATTGGCTCACACTCGTTTTTGTTCTCTTCCATGATTATGAGTAACGACAACACAACTATCAATTTAACTGGAAAGTGAGGAAGTTGGGACCTGAATAACTTTGCTATCAATACATTCCTAAAATGTATCAAAGCATGTACGTGTTCTTTTTCTAGTAAATAATTTAAAAAACACTTAAACACATTCACAAATGTTCAAGATATCTTTGCAGACGGAAATAGGACGAGGGAAGCTACGGCTGGTTTGTCATCCAGTCCATGTGGATGTGTCCTTGGGTGAGATACTTAATCCCAAATTGGTCCCGAAAGGTCTGCCTTCAGTTAGTGTATGAATAACATGTAGTGTTAAAGCGCTTTGAGTGGCCTGAAGACTAGAAAAGCCATTTATCATTTACATTTCTCTTTAAAGTGTCACTGGACAGTAGATTTGACTCACCCCAGGATCAGCACAGGCGCGTGAAAAGGTCTGGTAGGTGAAAACCCCAGTTTGCAGAAGAAGGCCACCGTGATCTGAGCTTTGTCCACTCAAGACCAGAAGCTTGTGTCCTGCTGAGTCTGTGACGAGAGACTGGATCTGGGACACACGGAGAAAGAGGTTGGGACACAGAGGACCGTTAAAGGAGAGACGCTATTGCCACTGTAGGAGGAGAAATGACTGCAAGATATGCACTTTAATTGTGTCGAGGTAAACAAGATATGGCAATAAATTATCTGCAGAGAAGAAAATCTAAAGAGAAACAAAGATCATGAGTCTCTGTTATACCATATTCTTTATCTTACCTGTTACTCAAATGTAGTGTTATTTATATATATATATATATATATATATATATATATATATATATATATATATATATATATATATATATATATATACCGTAAAAGTTGGGTTACGAGCTGCTACTACCTTCGGTCAGTGTCCCCGTTAGCTCCCCGCTGTAGCCGACTGGGGCTCCTGCTAGCGCTCTGTTACTTCCCCGCTAACTTCCGCTAGCTCTCCGCTAACTTCTGCTAGCTCCCCGAAAACCACCGATGGTAGCGGGACCAGGCTCGACAACCGACTTGGGCAGAGGGGACGCGGGCAGTAGCAGCAGCTGCGGCCAGTGGCAGTAGCAGTGCTAGCGCTGCTCCTAGCTTGCTACAGCCTGGAAACTGACCAGAGGTAGGAGCGGCTTGTAACCCGACTTTTACAGTACTCACATAATTGTTCTACAAATATTGATATTGGTTGCAGAAATCATTGACAAAATCATCATATTATCAATGGTGTTAAACATTTTCAAACAATGCCCAGTTTTATAGAGGATTTAAGGGTGCATGTATGAGTCAGTGAGATGTACTTGGGTATCTTTCTTTAAAATATGCCACATATGTAAGTGAGCATGCAACATCACTTTAGCACACGTTGACATTACCTCGGACACAACGGTGTCTTCTGAAGGGTTGACGAGGACCACGGTCTCTAGGACATCACTTCTGTGGTGGAGAGTTCTTTGTCCTGAAGGAGAAGATGGAAAACATTTAGTTAGCATCTGTCATGATTAAAGCACTTGAGCCTAAGATTAAGATGCAACAAGGTCAGGGAGATTTACCACACTGCACTCTGCATGTACACAGACCCACTCGTGCATCAACACAAAAACAAAAGTTGGAATCTGGAAAAAACATCACTGAATTGATAAGTTTGAGTCTAAGTTAAGACCACTATTTACGCTTGAGATTAGGTATTAATACAATAATGCTTTTTCTGGACGCAGACAGAAACATGCCAGTTGCAATTTGGTCGTGGTTGAAAAGACATATTAGCAATTAACACTAATTAATGGAAATCCTCACACAACCAAAACAAAGACAATATCACAAAATGAACTCCATCGTTGAGCACATTTCCATACATCTTCACGCACATTAATAGCAATTATGCATCAGCACTTAATTCCACTCAGGGGTGACGTTAAGCTTTTAATTCCCCTTTGTTTCAGCACAGATGCGGCTCTAATATTAGAGCGGTCTAATAACAGGATGATCTCAGTGACTCCATCCATCCACCGGGATCTTCAGTGGATCCGCTGAGGTTTGCGGCGCTTCACCATCGTTTTAGGATCTGGGGCTGTCAACATGTGAATATATATAGATATCAGAATATTTATATTTAGATCTATTATTGTGGGAGGAAACAAGATCACCCAGAGTAAACCCACGAATAGAGTAATATATCCGTGAAAAAAACCTCTGATGTAAATCATTCTCAGCCTGTATTGTATAAAGGACGGACACATTATAAAATTATAGAAATATCAACGGTTTACATGGATAAGAATTTGAATGAAATTGAAGAAAAAAGAAGCAATTTCATGCATGAAAGAAAAAAAAGAAACGTAACATCTTAAATATGAAAGTAATCAGCGCAGCACTTGGCAGTCTAGACCATCTGAGTCAGAGCAAGAAGCACTCAGTACGTTATAATAAAAATGATAAGCACGGCCATATTATCTGCTTTCAGCTCATGATTGTATTTCATGCTTTCTTATTCTTTATCGAACTACGTGGCATTGACATTATAACAGTGATGAAAAAACACTGGCTGAATTCAATCGTTTTATATTAAACTACTTTCTCTTCTTATCTAGCAAACGAATGTCTTTCTCTTAATTTCAGAACATTTGAACTTTTACTCGTCCTCTCTGATGGCTCTTTTTGGAAACTAACAGAAGTTGGTTTACCTTGAATATATAAAAGTGAAACAAAAAATAAAATCCATATATTCACTTTGAGCTTGTTTTTATTATTCTATTTTAGGAGCTGAATCTCACTCGGTCGTCCCTACCGGCTCACTTACCGTCAAGATGTCGGTGAAGATAAAGAAACGGGGATTTAAACGTCTAAAATCAGGCCAAATTTTCGTGGATCCTCACACATCAGGATTAGAATAATCCACAGAAGCTTTGGTTCAGATTGAGACCAAACTTGTATATGGATAACAGTCTTTTGAGCCACGACAAAAGGACTAAATGTGGCCTGAAACAAACCGAGTAAGGGATGTTTTTTTATTTAGCGAGAATAGCCATCAGGTTTTGGATCACTTTCAGCCACAAAGAAATATAAAAAAAATATATTTTTTGGAATATATGTGTATGTTGGATTGAATTTATGGTTGACATGATTGACTGATAATGCCTTTGAAGGGTTGCATGGTTGTTTTTGATTGCTTTGTTTTCTTATTTTTACTTATTTACCTGCTTAAATATTTATTTATGGCCCTACTACTTGGCCAGATGCATAATTCATTTCTTATATTTTTTCTTAATTTTGAAGGTTGTATTTTTTGTTAAACTGTAAACATATCAAAATAAAATATCAAGTATAAAAAAAAGAAAAAAATATCAGCTGGTTAGGTTTTGTAGTATGTGAGATTAATCGTATTTCTGCAGTATCACCTGTTTATGTCTTACTGTAAAGCAATTTAAATTGCATTGACTTGTCTTTGCTCTCTTCTATTTATTGATGCATTATGTTGTTTTAAGTTAGCTACTTTTCTAAATCCCGGTAGTTGTCTTTCCATCTCATCCTGATTAAATGATGTTGTGCAACCTGTGAATCCCCATAAATTGCCCCTCTGTGTGACAAGGTGCTGCAGTATACAACTAACATTGCCTTGGCTTGTGGGCGTGAGCAGCAGTGAGCGGACAATAAGTGTCACAATAAATCAGAAACAGAAGGTCAAAGACGACCGTACGGCGACAGCTTAAAAACTACTTTGTTCCACATGTGTGGAAGAACATAAACCTCGTGAACCCCGCAGATTAGTGTGAAATAACTCAGGGGTGGAGAAACAAAAGAAAAAAGAAAATCACAGACACTCAGAGAGCATCCCTGCAGCAAACGAGAGGATGTGGCTCCCTCTGTTGATGTTACCATGGCAACACACCGCAAGCAGGGATGGAGAGCGAGATGACACCGAGCAGTCGGGGAGAGTCCCGACACGTCGGCAAATCTGAGCCGCACTAGAGGCGTCCGGTTTCACGGCGCGATGACTGAGCCGCGAGGGATGATTTTCAAGTTTTAAGCCGACGCCTCTAACGCCGACGAGAGAAAAGAACAAACAGCTTGAGGGCAAAAGCACGGTCGATGCACATACATCCAGGAGAATGAAGCTCAGAGAGCCGGCCGTGACCCTTTGACCTCCTGGTGTGCTTCACTCGGGTGAAACGGGCCCATTGACGGCGGCCCGCGGGGCGACAGCTCGCTGACGCCGCAGGCCGGTACAACGTGATACTGTGACAACAAAGACGCTCTGACGCTCTGGACATCGCTGCTGCCGGGTGGGGGTTGAGCCGCACGTCTCCCAGATCCGGTTATCTTTCACTCCCAAAACACTGCTATTGGACCGCAGTCTGTGGAGGTGACATTGGGCGCACAAAGACACTTTGAAGGTCCTGTGATCCATCACATTTCAGGGTCATGGTTTATAACTCAGAATAAGACCGTTGACTATTTGTGCTGTTCTGTGAATTAATATAAAGTCTTGAGCTATTTGTCAGTGAACCACTGAGTTGATCGGCACAAAAATGAATCGGGAACTATTATAATTAGAACTTAAATCATTTTTTTTAAGTACAAATAAATCTATTTTTTTCAAAATTCGCTGCTTTTCCGTTTCGTAACATTATAGCAAATGTATTCTCTTTGTGGGTTTTAGATTGACAGTCACTCTTAAGACACTATCAAAAACTAAAACTACGTATAAAATATTCATCTCCGTGTGGCCCTGACAAATTAAGGTTCAAGCCTCGGTTCCGTCCATACGACGCATGATGAATGTGCTCAGCCTGAAGACGGCTGTCAAAAGGGGGAAGACCGATGGATTTTTCGATGACTCGAGTCAAGGTGGTTATCGACTTATCTCTGCAGTGCGCCAGCCACGCCTTGATTAAACACACCACCTCCTACAAAGTCCACACGCCACCGAGTCAGCCTTTTCCTGCCTGTATCCTCAAGGCTGGAATCTGGACTAGAGAGCTTTTCTACTCCACTCAGTAAGTCTGAGTGGAGCGCCTCAAAACTATTCACAATACTGGTTTCAGGGGAAGGTATGTGTGTACTGTGTAGTGCACATTACTGTACGGAACAACAAAGGGGAAGTCGCAGTTGGATTACACAAAGAAAACTGCGTGGCATTCAGGACAAACATCCATCACCGTGCCAGCGTGCGAACCCTGTGCTCTGTGCTTTGTATTAAATAAAAAAGGCTCTTACTGGACATTACAGCTCAATAATGGGAGTCAGCCTTCGGGGTCTCGCTGCATCCACTGAGATACAAACGGTTTGAAGCTAAAAGCTCCTCCGACAGGCCGGCATCTGTTCATCAGCCCTAAACGTGTTTGTTTAAACGGTCCTTTAGAAGAGCGCCTCGTTCAGACATCATCTGCTCATGAAGCTTTCCCACACGGAGAGGGAGCGTCATCCTTTCACGTGAAGTGACTTCCAGCTTTCAAAGGTATTCGGAGAATCTCGTGGAAATGTTCACGCCGACTGTTATCTCTGCTTGCACTGTCTTTGAGTTCCTCTCGTGTCTGCGGAGGGTTTACTGGCTCCCTGCTTTCTTCATCAGCTGAATCAAAGTGAAGCACTCTGAGCGTCTTCTCCTCATATCGGTGGGTTCTCTAACGCAGTAACACGCCTGTATTCAACATCGGAGCTGTGCATGTCATCAGCATCTTGTTAAGACACGTTTCTGCAGTTCACTCAGTCCATTTAGAAAAAAGAAAAGAAACTTCCTCCTGCAACTAAATGCTTTGTTTGTGTGACTTCCGTTCGTGTCAAAGCCTTGAATCCAGTTCTTCTTAAAAGAGAGGGTTAAAAATAGAAAAGATCATTTCTTTGCCAATTATGGAATTGATGTAAGAGTCGACCGATTCCTCCATTTACTCTTTCAGGTTCCACTTTTTATAGCAATTCGAGCCCTATATCTTATTGATAGATAATGATTCATTGGCCAATATCGTATTTACAAGTTTTACGTAAACACAAAGAATAAACACAATTTCTTTATAAAGAATGCTTAAATTGTGTATTTAGAGAATTTAAATTAAAAAAAAAAATGTTTTGAGAGATTGCTGAGCAGGACATTTACTATAAAAAAATACCTTCGTTGGTTCTGTGCAGCAATTTCTTGTAATCAGCCGATATATTTGGAGACGAGTCAATGAACTTTTTGATGTAATGTATTCATTTGAGATATAAGGCAGTCATTATTCTATTACTGTCAACAAACGACCAAAACCAGCTAAGTCACAGTACTTTCCTTAAACAGCTCTGGGATGTAGTTTTTTAACAGGAGCAAGTTGGGAACTACTTTTTGCTGCGGATGAATCCACATTTGGTGCTTTAATGAGCAGCAGGGCGATGTACGTCAAAATAAATTACAGTGCACACGTTCGTGAAGGAACATGTCGATCAGAGCAACATTGTAGCTCTTATGTGTTTTAATAGAGCTCTACTGTAAAGAGGATATATGAGGACTTGGTTCCACAATAATACAATATATATCAGTAGGATCACTTTGTTGTTTATTTATAGAATTTGATAATCTATTCATAATGCATGACATCTGAACTTTATGAATTCCAACAGACCAGAGAAACATTTAGTAATGCGTAATCCAGTGGAATCTATTCGAACTAAAACATGGATGTTGTGTGTCCCGCTTCTGTCGGTGGACGATCTCAGAAAGTGAACTCTTCACTCCCTCTTGGTCTTTCCGCGACTCGGCTCCTAACGGCGAGGCCCAGAGGACTGAAGGTCATCTGTCAGACAGAACTCGGTGTTTCTGCTCATTCCGGCTCTTCCTCGGCTGACCTGCTTGATATAAATATCCACGTCTGAACTCCCAAAACGAGAACGCTCTGTTTTAAAGGCGACCAAAGCGGAGCACTGATCGACCGAGGCCCATCCGCTGCACTGCTCCAGATAGCGTGCTCCACATTTACAGCAGGCAAGTGGGATGGTGAGAGGGTTCAAGGAATTTAAATACAAGATGGAAAAAAAGGTTCCGAGCAGTTCGCTAACACAAGTTTAATAATGCAGGGGCGTTATAGTAAAGCTGTAATCTTTTAAGTGGGAAAAAAAACTAGTGTTTCAGAGTTTGATGTCAGGTTATCATGAAGTGTGACACAGAGGGGGAAATGGTTCAGGACCAAGAACAGCTCCTCTTTCAAATAATTCACGATTGTAATTTAATGTCAGGCAGACAGACGGCCAACACCCTGTTCTAAAAATAGAACCAGAGAGAATGATGGTGGATACTGTGATGCTATGAGAGCACACACATGCAAACAAGGTCAAAGCATTTAACGATGTTAAAACGCAAATTTAGAGCTCAAATTTAAAGAAAAGGTTACAGATTAGATTAGATTATTAGATTAGTGAAGCAAATCTACTTTGTTTAGCCAGATCATCAGTAATGGCTCAAGATATTCATGTGGTTCAAAGAAACCGCCGCATATCATATATGCCCTGTATGGCCTGTTTCATTTAAAAAGAGAGTCGTTACTACTTGAGAAATATTGGAGCAATATTTGGTAAATATGTGACATCACTTATTCTTATTATATTATTATGTGGGAAACAGCATTAAAACAAATTAATGGTAATCATGATTATACTAATAATAATGTGTAATAAAAAAGAAAACAAGTCCCAAACACAATTTAAATAATAATGTATATAACACAAACACAAGGTTGTATCCAATTCAAATATCATCCTTATAATTATTTTTGAATATTATTTAATCGAGAAGACAGCAACATGGGAGGGCTTTGACTGGTGCGAGACTTTATAAATGTATTTTTAAAACTTTGACACTATTACAATCGTGTTTATTTGTACATTTAATAAAGATAATGTGGGGAGACAAATCTCATAAATGGAATCTGATAATCAAATAATCATTCAATGCAAAGATTTGTTTGTTTCTTTGACTTTTTATAGAACAAATTAATGAAACAACAAAACTTATTTTTGACCGAAGGGAACAGTGTGTATATATATATTAAAAAAAACATCTTAACTCAGGTTACAAGGAGTAGAAAATGAGCATCACACACCGTTACCTTTAGGAGGACAACAAGAAGTGAACATTTAAACGTATACTCTTTTTGTCTAATATCTATATAATGTACGTCTATAGATTCACAACCTATCTGGAGCTATTATTTGCAGCTCCTCCAAAACGTCCCATCGCTGTAACTCTGGTCTTGTTTTCTAATCAACGTAACTAAGTACCATGAGGTCAAGTAATGAGCTGAATTGATGCCTCACTCTTCGTCTTCATACACGCCAGATTAACGCACGCTGATGGAAGTGGACATCAAAAAGTTATTACCCTGGTCTTCATCTCATTTGCCTAACGGGAGCTCATTCCTTCCTTCAGACTGAAAATCTATTGTGTGAGCTAAGAGATTAAGTGGTGTTAAGTGGGTCGGAAAATTAAAGAAGTCGGTACAGACCCGGCTGTCTCCGTACTCGTCTTCCCCAAACCCGTAGAACCAGACGTTAAGACGACATGTGTTTGTACACAAAAGCGTCAACTCACTGCTGAGATCTGCAAAATAAATACATCCTGTCACTCCAAAATGCCAAATTATTCCAATGTGTTCACTGGTCTGAACAGTTAAGTGTATTATAAGATAGTATACTGGTTAATTAGTGTTGGGTTATGATATTTCATTGTTTGTCTTATCCAACTACGCACTCGAAAACACGCTATGTTTGCGACCTGAATACATAATAGCATACATTAACTATGAACCCTAGATGTTGTAGAAATTCGACCCGAGTAACCTTCAGGACACAAACCTGCTCAGCGGTCATCAGTTCACGGCAGCAACAGGAAGCCAGAGTCTTAGTTCCTGATGCTAATCCTGGTCCTGTGATTTGGCAGCGCTGGATGTTTGGCTGCTACTAAGCCGCCTAAAGCTGTAATGCCACTTAGAGTTAGCTAATGTCTATAGGAAAGAAGCAAAAACACACAGGTATCCAATATCGACTCAAGTTGGTCAAAAATAATTGAGAGGTCATGTCTAAAACGTGTTCATCGAGGCCTCGTGGTTTATTTACTTGTTGTGTTGGATACCCAATAGCTTCGGCCATTGACGTTGCTAATCTTCATTAGAAATGTCCAAATACAACGTTCATATGAATCACAAGAGGAAAAACAAGTGGTTCAATAAAACACAACCAAATCAATAACAAGAAACAGCTTTCAAAAATATCAATAAATGGCTCAAATATACCAACAAAAAAGGGTAAAGAGTGACGATGAAATGTCTTATACGACATACATGGCCTCTTGTTTGTGATTCTGGACGGTGGGTCAGCCAAGTGTGGGTTGTATTCACTCAATCAAACAATAAACCAGTTAGATGTTCTGATACCGTTTGCCCCGTGCCTCACTGTGTTTTTTAAGAAGTTAGTCTTGGCTCTGGAGATAACTAATAGTCGTTTATCCACACATGAAGTGGGATATGTATGTGTCGGAGGCACTCAACACGACAGAATCAGCTGATTTATGATGCAATAAATCCTTTAAAGTGGTGCCTTGTAGTGTCAAGAGTACAATGTTGGTTTAATGAGCGGCTAGATATCCAAACCTCTGCAAAGCTTTCAAATAACCCCACAGGGATCAGTTAAAGTACATCTTCTCTTTAAGAGAAATACAAATCTCTGTCCCTCTTGTCTCACATTTAGTATGTACACAGACTGAGAGTTCTCCCAAAACAAATCTTCCTCCTGAATTATTATCATGCATGTACCAGTGTGGTGGTAACGTTAGAATGACTGGTTTGCTTGTGGCTTTAGTCAAACAGTGAGCCACGAAACTGCAGTAAGCTGCACCTTAAAGGGACAGTTGGGTACCAGGTACTTTTCCACAGTCGGTGGATTACCTGCTGAAGATGGCGGTCGGCAGACATGAACACCAGCACTGGAGCAAGACGGGGGCAGCAGCAAAGAAGATTTTTGCTCTCTAAAAAAAAAACTATATCTGTTTAAAGGTATGCTATATTTAGAATATTTTCACTGCTTGTATCTTGTCAGAGAGCCTTTTCCGATGGGGAAGTGAAGCCGTCGTCGAAGCCCTGATGACGCTCCATTGACCAAACAGCATAGAGAAGTTTCTCCATCAGTTCACATCCCACATTGGAATACATCCTAAATATAGCATATAACAGATCTTTTTTTTTTTTTAGGTGGGCCTTTCTTCTCTAAACTGGGGGCGAGCTGACCGGCAGCACTTTGAAAGTAGGACACATCTGAAAACATCCAATAAAAACCTGAGAAATGTAAACCTGCAAATCCGGTTGAACAGTGATATTTCTTTGAGAGCACGTTAAAGGATGACTCCAAGGTCGTGAATAAGACCGATCACGCTCTTCTACGAGACATCCATCTGATACTTCACTAAAGCAACAGGTGTGCTTACGTTTTAATGCACCTTCAAAAATGTGTCTCGTTTTAGGTTTTTTTGAGTTTTTTTTGTGATGTACGAAAAATGTACAAAATACTTTCTGATTCGGTTAAAAACTTTGCCCTTGCGGCGTCAAATTGGGTTCTTGACTAGCTCCGACTCAATGACCGTGTCTGACACATTAAAAGAGAAAAAAAATCAATAGGAAGAGGATAAGATGGAGAGTGAGGAAGTGGCGATGAAAGAGTCAGAGCTCTTTGGTATTTCCGTACGTAAGTATTTCAGAGCAGACTCTAGCTCGTTCAACTTCTATAATAGCAGCCATTTCAATCTCCTTCTTTTCTTCTGCTCCTTGAAGGGCCTCTGAGCTCCTTTTGCAAGTCTATCATTCAGTCTTTGTTGCTGCAGACTGCCATGGTGATGCCCTACAGCTCTCACATCCACACACACACACACACACACACACACACACACACACTCACATACTCGCACACATCCTTGTGAACACTAATGTCTGATACCAATAGTTGTCAAATAAAGTTTCAGTCAGTATTCATAAATGTGACTCTTTTCTAGAGTAGATATATTGGCTTATGGCAAATAAAATGGTAGTACAGAAATGAAAAAGATGTGTTACAGCTCATTTAAAAAATATATATTATCCATTACATGAGTCCTGTATTAGATAGTAATGGCAAATTTACATTTTTACTACTAAAAAATCAGTACGTATTACTTTTCCGATCTTTAACAATCAAATGTAAGGGTTTCTCACAACAACAACATATATTTATGTCTTTTGTGATGAGATTTCCAAATTCAGTGCGTATCCATGATTGAAGGATTGCCTCCACACAGCTCTCAACATGGCAACAGCTCAGTCGGCAGTTAGCAGCTAACGGTGCTAAAAGCGCAAAGACAGTTAAACGATGGTAACAGTGCTAACGCAACTAATGCTGCTAACCTGAGGGGCAGCTGGAGGGTGGTGTGAGCTACACGTCTGATGTCGTCTATCAGCAGTAGCCAACATATGAGCCAGTACATTTATCTTTATTAGCCTGTAGAGGCGACATGAACTCAGCACGGAAACGCTAACTCACAAAGAGGGAGAGCTACTTCTTTCTCTGCTCAGGTAGGCATCTCTACTTTTCATCTTTATGTTGCAAATACATTGTTTGCTGCCATTTTAAAGCTGTGAATTTAGAATTTAACTTTAATGAAACTCTGAAATATCAACATGCAAGAACCCAGTATTATTCGGGTTATTCTTCTTTCATGGCCAGAATTGTTTTAGTTACTTAGACAACTTTGCTCTTGTTAATGTGGAAAAGCCTTTGAAATGGCATTTCAATTGGCTTATATTGCATTAATAATGAAGGATCACCGATAGTGTGCTAGCCTATAGTTTGCACGCACAAAACCAGCTTTTGATTAATATTTTCAAATTTAAATTGGTAGCAATGTTTGTGATTTATTTGAAGCACTCCAATAAACCCGTTTGTTCATAATAAAATTTGCAGGAGCAGAGGAGAATATAATCCGAGTGACGGTGAGAGAAGCAAACAGACTGCCTGACCGCCCTGAGAGTGAGGACAAGCATGAAAATGCAGTGAGAGCTGCTGCTAGAAAAGGGCAGCAGGAGGATTTTGGCAAAGTGTCTTCGTCTCTTAGAGTCCGGTCCACAGTGTGCCAACCATGACATCACCGCTACCCCCTGTAACCACCATCCCACCATGTAGAGGCCTAATGAGCAGTCTACATTCAAACAACACACACACACAGACACACACACACACACACACACACACACACACACGCTACATGCTGTTCAAACATCACACTAAAATGTGTCAGACCTTCTTTTTCAGGCCACTACAAACATTTCCCCTCGCTGTCCAACAGTATAAATATAGAAACAAGCCTTTTGTGTTCAGGCTGTAGAACAACTAGTCACACTCACACATGCGTTATGTGTCCTAAATGAACGTGTGTAATGTTGTGTTGAATTCTAATAAAGAGGGAGACTTTTATTTTGAAGGGAACACGTTATCGCCTCAAATGTTATGTTTCCTACTTGTCGTTTCCTTAAGTGTTCTTGTGTTTTTATGGGAATGAATATGTTCCAATACATGTTTTAATATTCTGTGTTTTTAAAACATGTTTTTACTATTGGTTTTCTGTTCATTGTGTGTTTTTGTTAAATATGTCATGTTGAGTTACAAATGTAAAGTGAACGTTATTTCGAGCAAAAGTTGTATTGACTTGAATACATAAATCTGTGGAAAGCTGTTGTGTCCGAGCTGCTGTTGATGTAACTTTACTGTTGGGACCATGTTGGCTAGCATGGATCATTTTGTAACTATGCTAATGTTATTACACCGACTCAGAGAGCCTTTTTGCTGTAATCATTTTGAATAATATAATAGTATTTCAGTCGTAATATTAGAGGTTCATTTTCAGCCTTGCACTCTCCCTCTTATTTTCATTAGATCTGTTTTTAAACAACTGTTTTTAATCATTTTCAGTTTGAGCATAAGAGTGGAAAGTGGAAAAATATCAGCAAAAACGTATTGCGCTTGTCTGAGGTGGAAAGGTTGGTGTAGTGATGACAGCAACATGCATTCATTGAACAGATACAGAAAATGGTGACGGAAGAAAACATAAGAAACATTTCTCAAATGAAAAAATTCCACCATTTTGGGTTTGACAGGCGCTCTTCTTCTGGGATGATATCGTATATGAAAGGCCGTCCCCGACCCGGAGTCAGGGACAAACCTTGCAGCACGTAAACGTGAGAAAATTTGCCTAAAAGCAGATATAACTTGAGCATCGTGAGGACTTTTCGAGAGCTCATTTTTCACCTTGACGCACCGACATAGATATATATTCTGCATCCCACACCCACTCCATCTTTTGAAAACAGGACGTTCCTCATTTTCCTCGCTGAGTTCTCCCGGTGTCGGGAGGACAGAGCTACAATGATTATAAAGTGTCTGTCAGCAATACGTCTCCGGGCAGAGACGTCTCATTCATCACGGTGACGGACACGAGCCGGGGTCTCCGGGGTCAGACGAGCAGTTATGAAAAATATGTGTCGGCGTGACCTTCCCTCGCACAATGACAAGATATTCAATCCCCTGAGGAGGGAAAACCCAACGCCATGAAAAAAGGGAGAGAAGAAGCGTTCCTCCCCTGACAGAGAAGACTCCAGATATTGCAAGTGAGAATAAGAAGAGGTGAAAAAGAAAGAAAAAAAAAGTTACAGGCTGTTAAATTAGCTGTATATAGAGTGCTATTTGTTTGGAGCTTTTTCTGCAGCGGGTCCTGAGCGAGAGGCACCGGCCCTTAGGGATTTACTCTCAGCTTAAGGTGGCTTTAAAACTGCCAGCGTGCGGGTTCACCTGGTCGCTTGGTAATAACGGCTTATGAGAAAACAACAGCCTCATAGATACGTGGCTTTGGATGGACGGTAACTTGGGTGCTGATCCAGTCTAACATGTACAGAAGCTTCTCTACTGGCCGGGTACTACGCTTATACAGCCCTGGAGCTCTCGGAGAAGCAGAAGCCGACGTAGATCCAAATCTTTGACTTAGAGCACAAAAGGAAACTGGAGCGCACAGCTTCAGCTTTCACTATTATTTATTGGCTGCGGTCAATTCAAAGTATTTATAAAAGAAAAAGGAGTAAAAAATAAAAAAGCTGTGTGTTCCAGTTCCTTTCTTGGCTCGGAAGCTCATAGATTTGGATCAACATGCACACAGGCTTATTTCAGGACTATCCAGCTTGGCGTGGTTTATGTTTTTCAATCTGCTGTTCTGTTTGCAGGTTTTAAAAGTCTGCCGGTGGATTTTTAAGATTAAGAAAAATACCTGACGCCTGCAAATTGCACTTAACCTGATCGCAAATGCAATAAAACTCTATAATGTAAGAAATGGCCCGACCGTAAATATGCAATCATTTTGATGGATAGCGGAATCCTTTTTAAAAGTATGTTTTTATTCCTGTAAATGTAAAATGTGCAAATGTAGAAACTTTATAATACTGTCAGAGTCATGCAATCCTACTAAAAATAATAACACTTGACACTGATTTCATGTTTGCAAACACAAATGTAAACTCTCAAAACACTCAAAGCCCCATTTGTCAGGATATTGGGTTGTTTCCTGTTTTATTTTGAAGTCCTTGTATCTGTTTCCCTGCACTTCCTGCCCCTGTGATTGTCTGCCCTGTCCCTGATTGTTTCCTGCTGTGTCCAATCAGCTGCACCTTCCCCCGTGTAGGTGATTGGACCCCTACCCTGTTTGTCCCCGGCCCCATGTCGGCTTGTCCTGTGTATATCCCAGTGTGTATGACCGTTTAGTTTCCTGTTTGTACCTCTGCCATTTTTTTGGATCCGTTCTTTTTTGAAACCTTAACTTGTTTTCGATTAATATATTTCCTTTACACTTTTCATCGGCGTTTGGGTACTCTCTGAAACCACCACCCGACACCATCAGCTGGTTGATCGTTGCACCAGAAGATGATAAAAAGTGCAAAAGGTGGCATTACAAGTGGGTGAAGCGACAAAGTTAAAACAGTCGATCTGATCGCCATGAATATATATATATATATATATATATATATATATATATATATATATGTATATGAGTGTCTCATTTACCTCATCTTCTGCTTTCAAAGGGGGGTTTGAATGGAATTTGACAATTAAAAACAGTCGACCTTACTAATAAAGTTAAAAACGTTTTGACTTGTGCTAAATTGCCCCCTAGCACAGATCATAGCTGAATAATAGACCAGGATCTTTCTGCCCATGTGTGCATATATGGCTTTCTGGTACTCAAAGTCAGCACTTTAACTTAAAAGTCATTCTCTCATTTCAAATCCAATTGTATTATTGGTCAAGTTATTACATTTGTTTGCTTTTTTTCCATCTTCCATCAGGTTAAGTCCAAATTTTACTTCATTTTACAGTAATTAGTTAAAAGATGTGCTACAAATCCTGAGCTACTCTGTGACATTTATGTCAAAATATAGGACTCTCTTTTGGCTTTCGTCGCAGCACAAACCGGAAAAGTTATTTTCCCATTACGAGGCTCAGTGAAGGACGCGTTACCATGGACACTGGCTGCTCATTAGTTCTCGTCTCGCTCCTTATTTGCATTCCCCGGTTGCAGAGCACCTCAAACCTGCTTTGTTCAGCAGGACGCAGGTCCTCAGGTTAAGCGTCACATGTTTTCTTGCAGACAGACGGGGTTTCTTGTCCATGTTTGGTCTAATGACTACTTGTTGCCCGTGTTCACTTCAAGCCCAGCAGCTCCACGAAGGAGAAGCAGGAAAAACATGTTTTCATGTTGAACTCGGTCCAGATCTGAGGAAAAATAGATTCAACCTCAAAGATCGACTTCCAAAAGGAGTAATTTTGTGATGAAATGTCTTGGATTTACTTTTTTGGTGACCTCACTTTCCTTTCATCCTGCATCATCCTGCATCATGACCCCCTATCCAGTTTCATACATTTACCAGAACATATATCAAAATACCTCCATGAAAAATAGATTTAGTGCGATTACACCACATCTCGTTCGTTATGGGAACAGCAAAGCATCGCTTCTGCTCCACTTTGCCACAGAGTTTAGAAAAAAAAACACTGTTTGCCAAAAGGTATAACCTTTATTAATAGCAGCTCATAAAAAGCTTTTTTTCTGCTTTTCCTTTTACTGCGATTGTTGCAGAAAGTTTATTAAAAAAACGAATAAAATCTGATGAGGATAACTTGACTAGGGTCTCGAACTCCGTCCTCTGATGAAGACCATGTGACACTCTTGAAAACCCTGAACAAAGCTAGTAAATGAATCTTCAGTCGGGGGCTGGTTTGTCAAACTATGACCAAGTAAAACTGAACTTTGATGCTCAGCTTTCGAGCCAACAAGAACGAGAAATCCTGAAAAATTATGTGCGACTGAGCTTACGCGTAAAACGGATCAATTTCCATGACAACTGGGCAAATACCTGAACCACTTTATTAGTTATTAATGTCAGTAAATGTCAGTGGAAAACTGTGCGCAAGCAGAGCTACGGCAAGGGCAGTGGGTCAAAGTTGAACAACAAGGACCATTTGGAGAAATATTTTGCCATTTGCTGTTATTTTGTCTTCTATAAATTTGACTTAAAAACCTGGAATATTATTGTGTTTCTTGCCTCGTCTAAATATATTTTTTACAATGTCACTGCATTCCCAAATGAACGAGCTCCTCACAAAGTCATCAACGCCAAGCGATGGCCGAAACTTCGGACTTAAGACCCGAGTCGTAATAAATCTAAATGACCCTTTACTGCAGCGGTACGTAGAAGTGCAGCGTGACGGCCGACACCTCGGCGTCATCCTATGGCCCAATATGGCTGCCGTCAGCGAGCATTGCTCTCTTTCCCCTGGTTGGTTGTCTCTCCGTCTGTCCGTCTGTGTTAGTCATTGGCGTTCTCCCTTTGTTCAACATGTTTGACAGGCAGTCAATTCAGTTATTTGTCCTAGTTTCCTTTTCTCACTTTGACTCTGCACTCTGCATCTATTTTCTTTCCTTTGCTCTTTTTCTTGCTTTGTCATTCAGACTCTTCTCTGCAGCTTCCACTGAGTCTTATTGCTTTCCATCTAAAAAATGAAATAATTAAAAAAAAGCAGCCTAACGTCCTTTACTATCTTTCAAATCGTACATCCATCCCACTCCATCTCGGCTCTTTAACCTCGAGGGCGTAGCAGAGAAATTAAAAACATTTGTTTTTTTAACCCTCCGTGTCCCGGTTTAGGATCTACTAGCTGTGTGTTAAAAAACAAACATCTGATGCGAGTCGCATGGTTGCACTGGGGACAAATAAAAGACAAGATTTACACAGAGGGAGAGCTAATGTAAAGAAAGACGGAGAGCTCGTCGAGATAGAAACCGAATACAGCTTCTGCACCTTGGGACTATATGTATATATATACACACACTCGGCAGGGGGTATCTGGAGAGCGGAGGGAGGGGCGGAGGAGTTCGTCGCATTGGTCTGTACTAAGAATCAAAGCAGTCTCTCTTTTTTTTACATAAATACAATACAAACACAGCATGGCTATTTTCTGCATAACTGTACACTTTCTCTCTCTCACACACACACACACACACACATAGACTACAGCAGCAGGGAGCACTGGCTAAAGCAGCGGTGCAAACCGGGAGGTGTGAAAACACTGCAAAGACTGCTCACTGCTGCATTCTCCGAGCCAGAGCCTCCCCTCTTTTCTCCCTCCATTGTTGTCGACGAGTCCCGAGACTCTCGGCTCGGTACCCGTTCTTCTCTGTCCTCCTTTTGTCTCGTAAACACTGGCCAGGTTTTTTTAGAAGCCGGAATAATTACAGACGTTTATGTTTTTATTCGGCGGTGATGTTCGTTTGTATCTGGTTCTTATTTATGTAACCAGCGCTTCTTTATCGGACGTAAATATCGACAGGAGACAGGGATAACTATGTTGTGTACCCCCCAAAAAACACCAGCACTCGGTTCTTCCTCTAAATAGAATGCTTTAAATTAAACTTAAAACTGATCTACTGTGTGATCATCAACTGCAGAAGAGAACAGCTGACACACTCTCAATGTAAAACATACTGTACATACAGGTCCACAAAGTATAGCGTTTGTTCATACTGTAAACACAGATAGCCATTATGATGTCAATGAAATCAATGAAATCAACCCAAAACAGTGGTTCAAAAACAACATCAAATCTGAATTTGTACTTCGGTCATAGGTTGCATACAAGAGCGTAGTCACTGTGACGTCACCTATTGGTTTGAGGACTGCTGTTTTGAGTTTGTCATTTTGGCCGTCATCCATTTGGTTTTTGGTCGTTGCCATCTTGGTTTTTTTTAAACGAGAGGGCGGAGCTAAGTAAAACCGAACGCTGAATAAGACGTTTTTAGGCGACCGAAATGTTTCATGAACTGAAAACACACTGAAAGGTTTAACGTTCTACAAGGAAAACATGAACAACTCCCAGACCGGACAACAACGTGGTAGCGACCTGTCAATCACAAGGTAGCCCCGCCCTAAAGCATACCCTGCTTTATCGTCTACTTGACCCCTAAATGGAATCATGCTTTACTAAATGAACATCATGCTGTATTGAAGAAGACTTGAAACTAGAGATTGTGACATAAACTCATGTTTACAATATTTACTGAGGGAATGAATCAAGTGAGAAGTGCGTCATTTTCTCATAGACTTCCATACAATCGGACTTCCTTTTGTAACCGGAAGAGTCGCCCCCTGCTGGCCATTGCTAGTAAGCCCTAAACCCAAAGTTAAACTGAGGCTGATTTGAATGTAATCAGTTTTGGAAGTATTTGGTCAAGTATTGTACAAATATTGACCTGATCGTGGTTTCAGGAAAACCAAAATATTACAATTCATCCTGGCAGTCCATTTGTGGATTTTTCACTCAAAACCACACTCGAGGGCAAGAATTAATGAGTCAATGAATCCAAAGCAATTTGGATTCATCGCGTGGGACCAATGAACGTCTGTAAAACGTTTCATGGCGATCAATCGGATCTTTCAGGCATTCATTAGTGGTGGACTGATAGACGGACACCTCCCGCCACAGAGCTGTTAGTGGGGCTTAAATCCTGATAGAAATAAGGTATGTTTGACTGGTACAAATGGTAGATATTGTTTTAAAATGACTAAACTAAATATAGATTGTGAATAGCAGGTGTTGGCCAGGATTTGTTGAATGAGCCAAAAAACATATATTTTGGACACAAACAAAACAAAAGGTTTTGTGAAAGGAAACGAGCCAGCGGCATAGTGATGCCAGTTCCCTGCATCGGCTTTATAATGTTCTCCCAGTCCATCTAACAATGCAACATACTCCCGGTGTCTCTGAACTACATTTAGCTGATGCTCTTATCTGAACTGAGCAGGTAGGGGCTCTGTGTCTGTGCCCGTCCAATAAAAATGTTGCTGTCAATGGAAGCCGGCATCAAAGCCACGACTTTCCTGCTAGAAGTCGGCCGCTCTAACAACTCCACCAACCCTGCTGGGCCTGTGGAGGGAAGATAATGGCGACTGGACCGTTTGCTTTGTGAGACAGGTGTTGGGGGGGTGGGAGTAGTAAAAGCAATAGCCTGAAGCGGAATTAGCCCAAATCTGGACTTTGTTACATGTAGAAATTCGACAACTCACCGACCCAAGAGGATCGCTCAAAGTCCTGCTATGTGTTGCGCACTTGGACACAGGCGATCCAGGCGTGCATGTTTATATGCACTATATGCATGAGAAGCTGGTTCATGCCCTCCAACAGCATTTACATAATCAAGTTGGCCACTAATTAGAAAGCCATCTAATGTCCCCATACGAGCATTTGCCCAGTGACATAAGACGGATCAGACTTTAATAAGACGACCTAATGAAGTATGTCAACGATCACAGTGGTCTGAAACTCGGGCTCTACCAAGTCATGAGGGCTTTGGGATGCTTTGTAATGATCAGCTGTTAAACCATTAAGATAGATCACATGGGATGGATCGGTTTTGTATACGTTTACAGCTGTAAGTTTGTGTTTGTCCATGACTAAGTTTTCTATCAATGAACTTTAAAATTAGGTGTCTGCCTTAACGAACATGCTTTTACTCCCAACCCTCAGCTGATACCGAGGCATCAAGGAACCTTTTAGCGTCTGTAGGCCTTTAATTAACTCCAATGTCAACCCATCCATGACATGATAAGGCGGTCGGAGAAACTTACGAGATATAAAGTGCGAGAAAGTCCATGTTTGGTGGGTGAGAATGGAGTTGGTGGCACGGGACTTTCACCCAGGAAACCGCTGTTTGTGTCCATTCGTTGACATTTTGTCACGTCAGTCGCTAGTTACTCAGAATTCACACGATCCACAATCTTTTCCTGACCCCAACTATGTGTTTCTTATTGCCGAAATCTGAACTTCCTGTGAGGAAAATAGTCTTCTTATTTTGAAAGGAGACTATGCGTCTAACGATAGTATATTGCCGCGTTCAAACCTGATGCTAGATGGGTTCCTAGAGCGTCACAGTTTGAAGCTCGGGGCCACTGACCAGGCGTGCTTTTGAATCCACTAATTACGCTTTTTCATGAAAAGAAAGTGTTGCAAACTGCACTGCACATAACTAATTATAAGGGATATGTATCTGATTAATTAATCACTGTCTCCCACCCTACCAGGAGGTCAAAGGTCAGGGTAGTCTGATAAACAGCTATCCTAGAGCTGGTGGGTGTTTTGTCTTCCTGACCTTACTCGTCGGTATTTGACGAGTTGGGGTGAGAATGTGTTGCCCTAACATGTGATCAATTTCCCCAGACGTTTAAATCTAATCTGTTAGCGAGCACAGTGAATTGTCTCCAACAATTTTAAATCCTTGCAGTTTAACAGATTATAACCGACTAGAGTAGCTAAAAGTTAGTATGCAGGAATTACAGGATATAATCAGATAACCTGATGGAACAACCAGCAGGTTTTAATGAAAAACGTGGACCGGTTTTGTTTGTATGTCTGATCGAGAGTTGATAAGATTAGTCGATTAACCGATAAGTAAATCTACATAAAAATAATAAGCAACTATTTCGATAATCTATTAATCTTAAACATTCACTCGTTCAAACTTCGAACTCATTAGGATTTTCCTGTTTTTCTTTGTTTCATGTGGACTGAATATCTTTGCTTTTTGGGCTGCTGCTCGGACAATACAAGGAATTAGATGACGTCACCTTGGGCTTGAGGAAATTATGTTGGACATTGCTCACAACTTTCTACAATGTTTTTGTCGACCAAACAATTGATCACTTCATCAACAACATAGTAGCAATAATCAGATTAATTGCTAGTTGCAGCCTTAGTCTGTCTCCGTCGAGAATGTTTCAACTGGACGACCTCCATGTCGTCAAAGACCCGCTCTCCTGAAGGGCAGGAAGACAAAACACCCACCAGCTCTAGGATAGCTGTTTATCAGATGACCCTGACCTTTGACCTCCTGGTAGGGGGGAAGACAACGCCCCTACAGTGATCAATTAATCACATGCATATTCCTTATAATTAGTTATGTGCAGTGCAGGTTGCAACACTTTCTTATTGTGAAAAAACATAATTAGTGGAATCAAAAGAACATTTGTTTCAAGTTGAACTTCCCATTTTCACTGCGGGAATGTAAATATGTTGGTCTGAAGCCTCAATGTGAATCCATAAATCATGGGGTTTGTTAGATGGCATGCATATTTAATGTGTTATTGGCAACATAGAAGAGGTATTGTCATATTTTGGTTGTTTTTCGAAACATTATAATACAAACAATAACTGCTGTCGGCATCTCAGATGTTGCAGCTGAGAATTAGCTGCTTGGCTCCGTGTCTACTTATCAGTAGATGTTGATATTTACATTCATTAAATTTCCTTTCCGCTCAGATCTCGTGGTTTAAATCAGCTCTAACCTTTACGCTCCAGCTGCTCGGTTACCTGGAACGCTGTCTAATGCTTTAGAGAATCTAAAACTATACCAGCACTGCCCCCAGGGCAACCGAAAACTGAAGATTTCGGTGCTATAAAAGAGACCCAAGAGGATTTATTAATGGATATTCTCATGTTTTATGATAAAACACTCGTACAACTGGTCAATGACTAGCATATAAAACCAGAAGGCATTAAAAAAGAAAACTGATGACATTTCCTTTTGATTTGACAAGTCACCTCCAGCAGTTTCTATAGTTCTTGTCGAAACCTTGCATTTATGTAGAGTCAGTGTGGGATGTGAGGCCTGAATCGTGGGAAGCAAATGTCAAACTGTGACTCAGCACTCTCACTGCAACTACTAACTGCCGATTCTCTGGCAGGCCGAGCAGCGAGGATAATTGTATGCAGTTCCTGAAGCTGCCTTGCTCAGCGGTACTTCGGCTCCAGGGATTTGAATCGTGCAGTTTTAAGCTTATTTCTTTAACATGTGTACAATGTTTTGGCTGCTTGACAATGAGAAGCAATTCAGCAATTCAGTGGCAGGCCAGACAGTCGGGCTCAATCATAGACTGTATAAGAAGTGACGCAGTCGTCGTGGCGTCGCCCGTTGGTTTGTAGACTAACGTTTTGGCATTTTGGCCCTCGCCATTTTGGCTTTTTGCAACCAGAAGTGACACAAGTGGGTGGAGCTAAGTACAACCACGTGCTGAAAAAGACATTTGTTACAACAACTAACTTTCATAAACTGAAAACAAACTGTGAAAGGGTTTTTAGTTGTAAGACGAAAACACAGACAGCTCTCAGACCAAATGACATGGCGGTAGTGACCCGTCAATCTCAACGTAGCCCCGCCCTAAAATATACCTGCTTTATGGTCTATTTGACTCTTAATTAACTTCATTTATTTGGTTACTAAATGTACATCATGCTGCGTTGAAGAAGACTTGAAACTAGTGATTGAGATCATGAACTCAAGTGTACAATGTTACTGATGTAATAAATCAAGTAGAGTCATGTTCTCATAGACTTCCATGCAACCAGAGGAGTCTCCCCCTGCTGGTCAGGAGAAAGAATGCAAGTTTGAGGCCCTTGACCCACCTGGGCTTAACATATTCTGGTAAATTAAAGATTTCCCAGCATGCCACAGGGCCCAGATTCTGCTCTTTGAAGTATCTGAGATGTTTTTGTTTTTGTTTTGGCACAATCTACAGCACTACTTTCATATAAATAGCAGCATACACAAACAAGTACTTATATTTTCGTATCTTTTTCAAACTAAGTCGTGGACGCAGCATCCCTGACCACCGAAAATCCAAGTTGCACATCAGAGGAAATCTTTTATGACACATGATTATAGAAGTTGACAGCTCAATTTTATCCCAAAATGAAAGTTGGGATTAGCTGTTGCAAAGCAATTACTGAAACAGCCATGATACAGACAATCACAGTTTAGATCACAGAGCCAAAACACGCAGACGGGACGTCAACCAGATCAGTGATACACACACACACACACACACCTTTGCTGAGTCACTGGAAACAAACATACATACAGTCCCAAGAAACCAGCACAGGAAACTAGAGCAACCTATGACATGGTGATAACTCAATAACCCAGGATGAATACTAATGCTGAAAAATAACAGCTTTTTCTGGCATCACTCGTCATTTCAACCCACCACACACACACACACACACACACACACACACACACAGAAGGATGGTTTCACTGCAATGGCAACGGCAACATCCTCGGCATGAATGAATCATCATAAAACACAGTTATCTATTTCAGAGTACAAATGATGGCAAGTTTTTCTGCAACAAAACACACACGCACACACACACACACACACCCTCTATCCTCTCTTTGTGCACTCAAGTCTGAACCTGCGCAGTCATTTGTCCGTCTTTGGCCCAAAAACACAGCCCGGAGACTGACTTCATCCCGTTACGTTACCAGCATGCCAACTGGAAACCATAGCGATGACACCACCAACACAAAAGTGAATTTCTTTTCTTTCTTCTCTTTCTTCATCGTGTCCATAGGGGGCACTGAGTTCCTCTGCATCACCTGCACATGAGGTGTTTCTCAGGTCTATGATCCACATCGACTCACAATGACTGGGCAGAAAAAAAAGGCTAATTTTAAAGGGAATCAACCCTGCAGCTGCAGGAGAATCTCTCCATCCTCTATCGAACTCAAACCTCTCATCTTTCAGTTTTCTAATATAATAATAAGAAAATTGATAAAAGTAGGTGCAGGCTGCACTATAGTTCCCATAAACATGCGATTGATGTTTTTTGGTTGATGTACAGTATATTTTCAGATAAAATAGGTTAGATAGGCACCTACTGTTCCATCGTCTGTATTAATCCCGTTACTTTGGATAAAGACAGGACTTGCTGGAATCCCGTCTGAACCTTGCACGCCTCCTCTTATGTCAAGGTAGATTTGAGAGGATTGATTGATTAACGAGTTTATGCTGTCTCATGCCCTCATTACTTGCAGACATTTCTCTCCCTCCTTTGCGCGACATCCACAACACTGCGCATAAAAAAAGTCAATGTTTCGTTCCTGGATTTTGAGATGATCCAAAAACGGGCACGAAATAAAAATACAAATATATATATACATATAATAGGAAACCGTCGCGCGTCTGCGAGGAAGGGAGAGGAATCAGAGACGACGGGAATAAAAACAGGAGAGAAACGCAGCAGTCGCTCCAGCATCCCACTCGAGGACGTCACAATCAACTCAAGGCAGAGAAACAAGCATCGAACCTCAGTTGCGGGGTTTGTCAGAAACAGTTTACGTACCGTTGTGGATGAAGAGCCACTTCACCGGAGAGTTGTGTGGCTAGAAACCGGAGAGGAGCGTCGGTGTCGGTGTATGTGTATGTATGTGCGTGTGTGTGTGCGTGTGTATGTATCTGTGTGTGTGTGTCTGTCTGTGTGCGTCAGGCGGAGACAGCAGGACAGAGGAGGAGATTTGGCACATTTGGAGACGAACGCAGCCTGGTGGCGGAGCGGAGCGCGCCGGGATGCGGCAACATCCGTCTGCTGACAGCCGACCGGCGGCGTGCGGTCCAACCGGGGAGGGGCGCACCGGCTCACACACTGCAGCAGCAGTAACTCCTTCACTGCCGGGCCGGGTGGGTGGGTGGGTGGATGCACTGCTTTTGGTAAGCAGAGGGAGTGAGACAGCAGCTCTCAGCTGTGTGTCTCAGTGTGTGCGTGTGTGTGTGTGTGTGTGTGTGGGGGGGGGGGGGGGGGTGATGTAATGCGCCATATATCTCACAGCGCTTAATGAAAACAGCTGTTTTCATTTTTACAACGACACCGTGAGTGACAGTCTTTCATAAAGTAGGCAGTCCCTTCTTAACAACAACTGGTTTGTGTATTTATGATTATTTATAATGACAGTCCTTTTGTTATTTTATTAGTTTTTCTCGTTTCATCTAGACATGTATTTCCGTGTTGTGTCCTTTGCAACAATACAAAAAAATACATAAACCAATTAGGCAGCAACTATATTGTTAAATACGATCACATACAAAATAGGAAAGAAAAAAAAAGCACTATGCAGCAAATCAAAATATGTCAAATGAAATTAGCTATTAACTGACTATATGTGAAATTATAGCCATATTATATGGGAGTGCACACAGCCTATAACTTCATTCGCTAAGAAATTAACCAGACACATTATTACGATGAGAAGTTGTTTTATATATTTATTTTCTGTAAAAGAGGGCAAACTGGAGCCAAAGGGAGTTATATTATTAAATTGAGTTCACATTGCTAAATCTGTAGGAGTACATAATACAACCAGGAGTATAATGCTGAACAATTCAATCGCCATTGTGATAGTTCCATTTTGTCTTGGTGAAATGAGTGAGAAACTAATTACCCTGATGGTGGCGCTACAGGGCAGATCATTAGGAATCAACCTCAGGCGACCAAGACAATCAAAACCAAATTCCATGGCAATCAGGGAGGGAGCCCAAAAGAGTCCAACAAGACAAAAACGCACCACTGCAGGCACTGCCGGAGTAGCCCGCCAGGGGGGCCCGGGGCAAAAAAGAGGCCCCAGTGGCCCCCGAAGACTCACAGTAAACACAAATGTACGCAGGCCAGCAAACTATATGTTAACTCAGGGCCCCTTTACAAAAAGGAGCCTACAGATTGCTTAGGTGGTAAAAACTAAATATAGAATGTCGCCCACTTAATTTACTCATAAGTCATGCCATGTAGTACTGTATGTATACTTTTATTCATACTACATGGGCAAACGTTTGTGGACCTTCAGTCATCTTACTATTGTATAGTTTCGGTTTGAAGCTGTTTAATGTGGGTGAGCTATATCTTTTTGTACATTTAATATGTTTCTATTGCACTGTGTTGATTGTTGTTGTTTGTCTAATGTATGCACCACCCGCCCAAGACAAATTCCTTGTATGTTTAACATACCTGGCAAATAAATGGTTCTGATTCTCGTTCTGGTTAATTCCAATTCGGGGTAAACAGGATACAATGAAGTATTCTTTAACCTTCACTGCAACAGTTTGGTGAGGCCCGGTTACTACACGACAGTGTCTCTGTGCACGAAGCCGAAATGCGGAAATTATTTTCACGTTTGTGTGTGGGGAAAAAGACGCGACAAGCCTGCAGAGAGATCTCACATCAGTCAAACACCTTCGGGATGAACTGGAGCGCCGAGTGCGAGTCAGGTCTTACATCTGCGGCCGACAGGTTTTTCTAAATCTTGTGGGAAGCCTTCCCAGGAGAGCGGAGGCTGTTACGGACACATTGTAAAAAGTACACAGCGTCTTCTCAGAGAGAAGTATAACGCACAAACAACACAGCCTGACCTAAGCAGGCCTAATCACACTGCTGACACTTACTGCGTGCACAATGTCCGCCCACAGCCCCGATGAGTTCGCATTTAGTCGCGGACTCGGTGTCACGTTATGCGAGAGCGGCTCTCTCTCCCTCTCCCCTGGCGTCTCTAATCCTGTATACCTCTCTCCACCATGCTGTGTGATGAAATGTAGCTTAAAGCTAATCATGAAAATAAACGATGACAATGTTTACGCTCCAGTAAAGGGGATTGTGTGTGTGTGTGTGTGTGTGTGTGTGTGTGTGTGTGTGTGTGTGTGTGTGTGTGTGTGTGTGTGTGTGTGTGTGTCATTGCCATGTGGCAATATGTGTTGTTGTTGACCGTTATGTATTCATGTACATGTGTTTGCTCCGTGTGTGTCGTTGACTGTTTGGTGCCACGAGTACACTGCACCGTCTGCCGTCCATCTCACAGTTAAACAACACACACACGCACACACACACACACACACACACACACACACACACACACACACACACACACACACCTCATCTCTCTCCTTTGTCACTGGAATAAATCCTGTCAGCTGATCAGATCTCCACAGCCCATTTAGAAGATGTTGAGGCCAAGCCCCCTTCCACTCACGATGCCCGCCTTCTCACGCGAAACCGCCAATCAGAAGAGCCGAGACAGCCCCCGACCCGACTCTGGAGACATGAGGCTGCAGCTTTAACCAGAGGAAAAAGGTTTTCCTTCCCGGTCTTGGCAACAGAGCATCTCAGCCACATCTGTAGATGGATAGAGACGGAGACAGAGTGATATCTGGTTTCCCACCACGACCCACATCTCAAGTTGTGTGGATTGATGCAGTTTGTGGGTTGGACTAAAAGCTGAGTCAACACTTGAGTCACTGTGCTGAAACACTGCACATATGTGGTGAAATTGCATTTATGCAACCATATAATTAATACAATGTATTGTAATGTTGCATTGCTAGCAGACTAGAGTATGATTTTTTTTTTACCAAATACCAATATTGAGATACAGGCTACTAACAATGTTTTTAACATAAACAAAGTTGTATTTGTAAGTAATAGATCCTTTAATTTGATTACAAAAGAACTGTGACCAGCCTTTGCACAGAATGGAACATTTTACAGTAGAAAAATACACAAACTAGAAACTCTGTTTCTGAACACATTTTTGGCATTTCTGTACAGCTACTTTTTGTGACTCATCACCTGACATAAAAGCTAACATATCTGTGATATGAATGGCCCAGCTGATTTATTGATTGGGTTCTATAGTAGACACACGCTAGCCGAATGAGGGGTAGCTGGCTAACATCTGATAGCTAGCTATGTTAGCTAACACGTTAGCTATACTGCTGCTGGCCAAACTCACGTTTTAGCACAATACTTGTAACTTGTGAGAAAAGACTAAACATTAAATAAATAGTTGATATCTCCCACTGCTTCTTATACTATGATGGATTAAATTCATAATGTAATTGTCATTGTGTGCTGTGTACAACACAATGTGTGACGATAGAAAGTTGAATGATTGTCTTTATTGATTAGCATTCTCTGTAAACTTTCTTGCCACGGTAAGTTAAAGCCACACTATTGGTTTCTGCTCTCTGAGCTACTGTATTATTCTTTAAAGGAGGATTTGTGCTCCGACCTGAGAATAAAAATATCTCGCTTTCAGACTGAGGTTGTACTTTCTCTGCTTGTACTCCACCTAGAAGCCTTCGTTTGATCAATCGGAGCAGAACATATGAGGACAGATGGCGTTTCCACCTCCAGTATTACGTCTCACTCAGTTTGATCTCATTTCTCTCACTAACGAAAACATCTTCCAAGCCAGGCCACTCAAAGGTCAACTTAATGCTTGTGATCGATGGCTGATGTTGCCGGCTTCCCAGACGGAAACTTCAAGCTGAGGTCTGATGCTTCTTCCTCAAGGGAGGCCGGTTATGATCTGTGAAGCACCAAAATATACTGTATATGTTTTCCGAAACATCTCTCCCTCTCTTTCTGTTCCCTGTGAAGTAACTTCTTAGTGTGCTCACTTCTGACGGAAGCAGATTTAACCCCAGATTTTAAGTTAAAGTGGGAGAGGAGGTTATGAATGTAGGATGTATTTCTGTTCCCTTTCTTAGTATGCATCTCTCTTCCTCTTTTACCTATTCTTTCTTTATTCTTTTCCTCATAACTCCCCTTCTTCCCCCTCACTCACTTTCCCTCCTTCCCTCAGACTGCAGTGATGGCAAGCCCTGGGATCAATATCAAAGCTTTGCATAATTCAACAGCCGCCTAAATAATGTATGACGCAATGAGCCACTTTGGAAGGATGCCTCCTCCTCTCTCTCTCTCTCTCTCTCTCTCTCTCTCTCTCTCTCTCTCTCTCTCTCGCTCCCTCTCTGTGTGTCTCCCTAGTCAGGTAGAGTCGACCTGCACAGCCATTTGCACCATAAATGTGTAGCATTCGTAGCATGTGTAGCATTCAAATGTTGGCCATGTTCTAAAGTTGAGAAGAAAAATCTCTTGATATCTGTTCCTCCTGTCGCGATAACAAAAACAAAAGCTCACCAATGCACCGTTCATCGCTGCAAAGAGGATTATTGTAGAAGGATTCATTCAAACCCAACACTGAGAGACTCCCTGTATCAGCTGTAGCGGGGACAACACAACGTAGCCGGAGCCTGCGGTGCACTTACTCCGACACGCCAGTCACCCCAGATCAAAGCCATAGTGAGCACTTACTCGTTACATAAGTTCATACATCTCTCACTTTCAAAAGTAGAGCAAATATCAGACATGATTTACCTGAACAAGTTATTTCAGACGCCGTCTCTCACAGTCTCAGATTAGCCGTCTTTTCGGAAAGGAATCTATATTTGAAATAATACACCTCAACAGATACGCGTCCACTGTTTTGTCCGCATGGGGAGGGCCAGGCCACCGCAGAGAGATTACAGGGGAGTAGTCCGTGATGACGCTGCGCTTTAGGCGCTGTGGGATTAGCATTAGCGTTACGCACAGCTGTGGACTCTCTCGGGTCCATTCAGCACCGAGATTTACACGTTGAGACTCTCCTCTCCAACGAAGCTGGTAAGAGGAGTTTCAGGGGCGACAAAATGTTGCTGCTTGAATTCACCTTCCTAGCCAAACGTTAGCTCACATGTTGGTTGAAAGGACTGCCTAAGAATTATAAGAAAAACAATTAGAGGTTATTGCATTGTTTTATTAGCAATCAGTATATGAGTGTCTCTCTCTTCTTATGTGTCTAGGCTTGTATTTTTTACTTTATCCATATCTTTTTTAGCACTGATGCTTAAACCAGCCTGAGCCCTAGAAACCCTCCAGCTGTCAGGCACCGAACATTTTCTCCGTAGAAACTGAACTGGATTTCTACTTCTGGAACCGTAGATAGAAACAACCTCTCCTGTTCGCAGTCAGAGGAGATGAAACCAAAGTGAAGAACTCAACGCGAGTAAGCGTTCAGCTTCCCCTTCAAGCGTTTGCATTGGCAGCGTGGGGAATGATTCTGAATGAACGAGGATACACACACTGGAAACCAACATTCAACATTCACGTTCCGCTCACCGCTGGGTGCCGGTGGCGCCCGCGAAACTTGAGGTACTTTAAACTCCTCACCCCTACTCACTGCCTCCGGGGCACTGGGGAGTGTTTTACTAGAAAGCACAAGACAAGACGATGTGCAGAGAGGCGGAAAGAAAGGAGTCGACTAAGCGCAAACTGCATCACATCGGTTCAGCTCAGGGTCAGCGAAACGGAATCGGACCGCTCGTCAGGCGCCATTATAACGAGTGTGTCTACAAGAGCGGGAACATGAGCATTACTGTATGTATTTTTGTATGGTGTGTGTGTGTGTGTGTGTGTGTGTGTGTGTGTGTGTGTGTGTGTGTGTGTGTGTGTGTGTGTTGTCAGCAGGTGTGATTAGAAAGGTTAAAGTGTCCCAGGAGTGAGACTGTGTGACCTTGGTTTGAATGAACGCAGAGTGATGACCTTTCCCAACATCACACACACACACACACACACACACACACACACACACACACACACACACACACACACACACAGTTCCTCCCTCTCCTACTGCGACAAGGTGAGAGAACAGAACTGCTGTGTCACACTGTGGGTCAGGACACTGTTACACAGCAGAATTAAAATGGCGGTTACCTTTGGTGCTAACTATGATGAGGAGGAGGAGGAAGAGGAGGAGGAAGATCAATGAGTAGAGAAGAGATTAATAAGGTGCTCCAAATAAGTTTTCTTGGTTTAGTAGATCCCGAACACAAGAACAAATCTGTCTTTGCCCTGATTAAAGTGATGAAACATTGATCATTTTTAGTTTTGTCATTTTTCTTTCTTTCTTTGCATGAACACATTTTGCAACAGTTTCCAATTTTGCATTTTTTTATTATTATTATAATATTTTTCTTTTCTTTCCTTTGACTGTATTTTTTGCATCTGGTATTAAAAAAAACAGAATTTATATATGGCTCATTCATTGCCAAATATAATTTAAACAAAAGTAGGTCAGAAAAGTGTCCTTCAATGCGCTGATTAGTGAGCAGATGAAGAACATTTTGTTATCCAGAGTGGAACAGAAATGACACATCTAAATATAAAAGCCAGTGACGGAGAAATGAGAGGGCGGCATTGAGGACGTGGAAGGTTAAAAAGTGAATTATGTAAAACAACTTGTTGCCATAAGCACATACCGACAAATACAAAATACATTGAGGTGAGGAATAAATCTGAATTGTTCACAGGCACTGTGTTTTTCTTCTTAGATGATTTCCCTGAAATGTTCGGTGGAACACATTCCGCGAGCTGCAAATTGGGAGTCGAATAACGAGGACCTTTTGGTCGTGAAGCTGCCATCGCCCGCATTCTCCCCGGCGCCCGGGTATTTTGTTTATGAAGCCATTTGGGATTTAAACAGTAACCTCATGCAATCTTAAAAAGGCAGAACGTCGATTCTTATGTGATATCTGTGCAGCCCTGTATGAGAGGAAAACACTAAGGAGGAGAAGAGAAAAAAAGTGGCTCGGCTCACGAGCCCAGAAACATCAGGCGGAAATGAAGCGCCGACACAGCATCCCGGCACCGAGGGGGAAAAGAGCTCGCAGACATAACTTCTGCCGCCACGGTGCTCAATCGATTCCTTCAAGGCAATCTAGCCGAGCTTAACGGTGATGGAAACGTCTCCTTCTGCAGTCCAATACAGGAGACAGACACAGAGATTGACACAGGAAGAAGTATTTCAGAGGAGGCCGATCGGTGGCGGGAACAGGAAGCGACAACGGCGCCATAAACCTGAGAAACGGCTCTGCCCTCTTGGGTCATACATGTAGAAACAAACAGTACACGTATGACACAGGATCAATCAAAGGCAATCCATTACAGACAAGAAAAGAGTTATGAGAAACATTTTCTTATTCTCAGATGAGATACAAATTACACTTTTATGACATTTTATAGATTTTTTAAACTTTAAGCCTTTCTCAGCCAATCTAGAAAATGTCACATGACCATGTTGATGTGGTTGAAATCATCACTGGAAGGATTTTCCAATGGATTTTTTGATTGACAGATGGTCTACATGAAAATATATATACACAGTGCTGAATAAATACCAGTAAATACTAATCAAATAGTCCGTCTTTCCTTCTCTAACACGCATTCTAATATTGAGATATTTTCTGGGTTTCTGTCGAGTCATACAGTACGAGTCATCATCTTGATTTTGTTATTATTGCTTGTGTTATAATCTGAATTATAGGTAATTAGAAGCTCATGTTCAGAATATCCCCCGGGTCACACTGACGGTCGCCTGCTTGGGATTGATCGTCTTGCATCCAACCAATTTAGTTTACTAAGGCGCATCAAAGTAAGCTGCATCCATGTGGTCGTCAAACCAAGAACACTGAGGACAAAGACACACTAAACTAGAATGACTGCGACAAGGCCCTAATTGGAGGTGATAACTTACCCACTTCTGTGTTTGTCACAACTGGGCCACACTTAGCTCAAATACTGCAGGAGATCATATTTTTCTCTCGTCTCTTTGTGAGAACTGAGGAAAGATATTAGAAAGGGATTTTATTTAAAGCAATTAAAGCCATATATCGCTCAGATTTTGATGGAAAATATCCATTTAAACCCAGAATGATGAAGAAATGACGGCAATGAGAGCTTACAGGAGATATGGAAAAGGGTTTCTTTACTCAGATAAGCATATATTACAGAAGCAAAGAGAGGAGTTATGACAGAGTGGGAACAGGAACGAATGAGGTACTACTTCCTAATGTGTGGCGCTCTCGGGCCCATGCATGTGAGCAGACATCCACAATGTTGAGTTTTACATTTTTTAAGTTTTTGGGGGAAGATTGACCGTTGGCTGAACTTTAGGGTGTTAAAGTAATGACTAGAGACTCAATGCTAATACTTCGGCACAAGTTGAGCGATTACAGGTGATGAAGCCTCATCCAGGGTAAGAAACCAGAAATTTAAAAGAAGTCATTTTAAGTTGATCTTATTGGATGGTCTGTAGGAAAAACATATATAATAACATTAATATAATACAGCCACTATGGCAGTGCGGTCAGGCTAAATGACAGAATGCTCTCCAGCATTATAACCTGCAGAGGGTTTATTGCAGGACTTTGTACCAAAGGGAAGGTTCATTTTTTTAACTAATCACCTTGAGGCAATTCAAACATGCAGGTAGTTACAATTCCTTCTCATATCTGAGATAATGATTGCTTCCTGTCATGCAACACACTAAGCTGCTAGCATACAGCCCCGGATCCAATGTCACACCTGCAGGTTTGCTGTGGTTATTTCAAAAGGTTGAAATTAAATAAAAGCCCCGCAGCAGCCCAAAAGCCCAAAGTGTTCACAAGTTTTGTAAAGCTAATAGAAGGATTTACACTTTTTTGACCTGAAGCCGTGTATTTAGTAGCAGCAGCTGCATGAATATTTGATATGGACCCTGAACCAATATACTGTAGTAGACTGTGGTGAAGATCCATGTGCACAGTAACAGTAACTCATGCTGGCGTGAGCATAACCCCTCCTCTCTCATTCAGCTGTGCACCTTTGATCTAATTGCAAGGAACTGTTTGATGCCAGTTTTCCTCCTTACACCAACTCTTGACCGACCAACCAGTGTAAAGCTACAGGCACATATGGGCGTGGTTTAGGCGTGGTGACGCAACACAAAGAGGCGACTCCTTGTTGTTGACAACTCCTGAAGAGGTTAGAAGAGATGCTGCAATCCGGACTGGAGAGTATTCCTTCATTGAAAGAAGAACAAAGGACTGAAGGCTCAGCGAAGAAGATGTATTCTCTCTTCTCTTCAGAGTTTGATTGACAGATGGTTCATCCGATCACGTGGTTAGAAGTTCTGTCTGCTAAGAGCTGCTTAAGTCAGAGGTCATGTTCTGGTTCTGCTTTAAAAACAACATATAACCTCTATGAACAGATATCTGCACATGAATGCAGAATCTGTAGGAAGCCTTCTGGTTCCCGTTTGTGAGCAAAAGAGTTGGAACAGAATCTCAGAACCCTTCGGATCCCGTCTTACGACAATTTAGTCTTCTTCTTTTTACCTTTAAATTAGCTTGTAAACAGGCTACTTGTGAAACAATCTGGTCTTAGACGTCATCTCTCAACTCAAACTCCATTCTCACATCTCAAGTTGTAAATCGGACTTCAAGTGGCTGGATATTCGTTAGCCGGATAACTGACAACTGAAATATTGACCGTTGCCCACAGAGACTAAATTGTCGTCAGACTGATAGCCGATGGGTTCCAAGGTGGACTGTACCAGAAAAAACAAGATAAAATGTTAAATTGGGATTTATTATTTCTCATATCCAACATCATTTCCCAACGAACCAAAACAAAGCCTCCTCCCTAGATCCTCCACCGGCCTCAGATTTCTTTCACATGACAAATCAATAAAGTTCACACAGCCTTTTTTGTTTTTTAACCTTTCATCCGTGACGCCTTCAGGATCTTTCCGAGCGTCATCCCACTTGTGCGTCCATGGAGAGGTCGCCAGGGCAACAGCCTTGAGAAGCAAGCCATCATCTCCGGAGCAAATTGGATCCACCGTCGAATATGAATGTTTAATCACTCCGTGCCGCGGGCCATCGCTCACCTCGACCACGTCTACGTCAGACAATGCAGAAAAGATAACGCTCCCTTGTGCTTTCATAACCGCTGCACAATTATAAACTGTAAATAGTTTTTTTTCTTACATCTACACTTAAAAACACAACCGACTTTTCTAATTATCGAAGGTAGAGCTGCCACCTGGGAGTGAATCCCCTCCATTCATTCATTCATTCATTGTGTGCATGAAGCAGTTTTTGTTTCAAGAGGTCAAAGAAAAGTTACAGAAAAATAAAGTCTAATAGCAGTATGACTGAACTGCAGATTGTCCTGGAAGCTTCTTATTAGGGACCGGATGTCTATCGTCTTCCATGAGCTCTTAAGCCATCTTACGGAGTTCAACCTGTGTGTCCATGTGTGTGTGTGTGTGTGTGTAGGAGGGAGGATCCACACTAAATGATTATATTGAGTTTATTCCCACTGATTCTTTTCCTTTTCCTTTTCTCTCCGCCCCCCATCTCCCTCAACGTGAGCGAGAGAGACGCAGAGACAACGAGAGGAAGGAAAGACGTGATGTTTCACATCTCGCTTCAAAGGATCTCCTGGACCTCCGGGACGCCGAAGCACGTTTCCCCATCAACCGACTCCTGCTACGTCCTGATTAGCATTCTGGGTGCTTTGTTCAATGGGCTTCAACAACATCTGAGAGAAATACCTGCACTGACAGGCTCGGAGTCACATGTGCAGCGACTAAACTATGTATATATATAAGGTGATAATCTCCATATACAGTCCTCACCAACAACGTTCTCTAAAGGTGTTTCTGAAGCATTGTAGTTGACCGTCAAAACAGATGTGCCTCCATTAATATCAGTATCACTATGGATGTAAACGATGTGGAGAAAATCACATTACATTTCATTTAGCCGACGCTTTTTTCCAAAGCGATCCAATAAGTGCACTTAACCATGAGTACAAACTCAGAACAACAAGAAATTTCCTCAAGAAAGAAAAACTACAAAGTGCTGTCAGTAAGTGACATTTAAGTGCTACTAAAGTGCTACTTTCTTTATTCAAGGTATAGTCGGAAAAGATGTGTTTTTAGTTTGCGGCGGAAGATGTAGAGACTTTCTGGTTTCTTGAGTATAATGACTATAATTGACTATAATTCTTTCCATTGGTGCCTTTTGTGTTCAGATGTTAGATAATGTTTTGCATATTTGTTCATCATTATACAAGGCCTTTAGTTTCACTGTGAGAGCGTCTACGATAAAGCTTTGGGGGGGAAATAGGATAAATTAATAAATAAGGGCAAAATGGTCAAAAAGAAAACACTAAATAAAGTAGTTAGAGTTTAGTCGAACGAATGGATGCTTCTGTGATGCTGCTGTCATTTCCCCACTGGTACAAATTAAAGCTATTATAGTACCTAATTTATAAATAATACCCCACAGGAATGTTTCTCCATAACTCTAAAAGTTTGAACCACCGCTCCTTATGCATGAAGCAATACGGCAAATTTAAAAAACTGCACCAGACTTTGGATTTCCAAAGAAAGAAGCCCTGTGGAGTTTCTGGTAATGTCTGTGAACCGTTTATGCAAAAACCTCAGACATAGAGAAACTATGTGGGAGCTCAAACACACACACACACACACACACACACACACACACACACACACACACACACACACACACACACACACAGTTCACTGTGGGAGGGTTAATCGGAGTACATTACTGACACTAATATTATGGCCTGTCACACCCGGTCTTCGCCTAGGTTTTTGTGTAGGCAGCATGTGTGTGTGTGTGTGTGTGTGTGTGTGCGTGTGTGTGTGTGTGTGTGTGGGCATGCATTTGTATACAAGAGGGGCTCTTATTAAGTGTTGTTAGGTCTGTCAGCTTGTGTGTGTGTTTCTTTGCGAGTGAGACAGCCTGCATTCAACCAAACAGGAAACCCTGAGTCAAAATAACACGGCTGTCTTATAACCTTCCTGAGTGGCGTCCGCCTGTAGTTTACAAGCGCCATCTTTTTGTTTGCTGAGGTTTGCTATGTTTTACTTTGTTTATTGGATCAAAAAAAAAAGAAAACAAGTCCTATGTTCATTTTGTGAGCGTGCGACAGCGACAGGAGACAAACCTTCAGTTAGCAGCTTGAAGCATGTACTGCATATTAATCAAGTATTTATTCTTTAAAACAACACTCAGTCTCATATTGACTCACTGGTTTGCACTTGATCAGCATTTTTAAAGATAAATACTAACTGTATGGCTGCTATGCTGAGTCATCACTCTCCTGCTAAATGTTCCCATTAGATGTAAAATGATCAGCATGGAAACTCTGAAGGAGAAGTTTAGATCTCAGATCAATAAAGACAATCTATAAATATGTTTCCCTGAATGTTTTTCTTTTTATATTTATAGTCAGGTCTTACAATGGCTCAATATTTGGCGCAAATCTACATGTAAACAAATAGATAGTTAGTTAGTTATTGTAAAGGTGAAATACATCCTATTAAATAGGCTGTCTTATATATAAATATATGTATATGTATATAAACACGATAGTCGATCGTTTAAAAGTATGTACAAGGAGAGATGAAAACAGTCCAGGGGGAAATGTGTGGACAAACAATGGTAGAATTTTGGATCCATCAATAATCATATCTTTGGTCAAAAAACAATAAATCCCAGAGATGACTTTTAGAGCATCAACACTGTTGTGATGTGAACTTGTGCTTCTCCACAACAATGTGAAAAAGAAAATGCATTTCGTATTCTACACAAGTCCAGAGGGAAATATTTCTTAAAAGCCAGTGTTCTGTGAAATCTGAAGGCATGATTAAACTATTATAGCTCGGTTTGAACAGATTGTTGAATAACGCTGAGAAATGTTTTCATTCTTTTGATAACGCCGTGACGAGCTGAGATTAAATGGCTGTTGTTGGTTTAGAAGTGGAGAAAGGGAAGCATGAACACGGGGAGAGTCGCTATGTGCTTTGAGAGGAATCAAGGACGAGCTGTGAAAGAGTTGATGAATGGTCCTTCACACGGGTCCAACAGTGTACAGTTCTGATGCAAAAATGAGAACTGAATGTTTCAATGAATGAACAAAAAAGGACATTGAATGTTTCAAAAAGGGACTTAAACTCAAAGCAATTTGTAAGAAGACAAAAATGACCAGACTAGAACTCTCTATTATTGAGATTCTAGTTTTTTTCCCCCAAAGTGGATATATTTAGAAAAAGAACACTTGAATGTTCTTTCAAAAGCTAAATTGAATATTTGACGTCTCAAATTCCGAAACTTTTCGAAACTTTTCTTTTGCCGTAGTTCCCACAGTACTGAGGATATCCATTCATTAATTCACTCATTCATAGAAAGAAAGGGGGGGGGGGGGATTGGTGGGCATACACACATGTATGAGCTATTTCCATCAACACCCCGACTCCCCGTCCCACAACAGGAGCACTGAAAACTTAAATTGGTCGCCAAAGTGCCACCTGAGCCGGTGGAGAAAGGTGGAGCACAATCGATACGCTCTACTCCCTCTCTTCTCCCAGACCATCAGTGAACCGGTCAGCCCTCGTCGGCTTCTCGCCTCAGGCCCCAAAATCATCCGAGTGGAGAGGGAGGGCTGCTGCTGCCTTTTTTTCCCACAGTGGAAATGTTTCCGCCAACCCGAAGCAATGTGATCCCCTTATCTATTTCTGCACTGCAGCCATCGGATTGCTCTCCATTGACGTGATATTGATCGGCCTTGTGTGCTGTACTGGGGGAAAAAAGGAGGGTGGAGGTAATCAATACTCAGCCGCATCACACGTCTTGAAAAGGGACGGTGCATGTGGAATGAATACTAGTATACGGTGCTTATACATATATTTAAACATTATTAAAAGTCACATTATGTTAGTTATGATAAAATAACTAATAATAATAACAAATTGATGAATAAAAAAGCTGAATTAAAAGAAGCAACGTACGGGATTCGGAGCATTAATATAGCAGCAAACAACTATTTGCTGAAAAATAAAGTAAAAGCCAAAGTGGAATAATGTCAGCCTGAGCAGAGAAGTCTTTTTTTTAACAGTTTCATATATGTTTTTATATGCCCTAAACTAATACAGGCATTTTAGCTACATCCTCGGCTCGGTGCGAGTGTGCCTGAAGTAAAGCCCGACGGCTTTTCCTTTGTTCCACAGTCGACTCATCATCCACTCACATTGTCAACAGAAAACCCAGAAAAACAAAAATCCGGGCTCATCTCGATTTAGATTACGACGGATGCCGACCTGGAAATCATTAAATTGGCTAATGAGGTCGCTGGCACTCACAAGCAAGACTGTCATGCTTTTAACTAAGAGAAGCGGGAGAAAAGATGAAAAAGATGTGATACAACTGAACAAGTGTTCACTATAAAAAAGGGCAGTGAGAAGACTCCGTACCTGTTGGTGTTTTTGTGAAACATTAGTTTGTTGATCTCCAAAGGAAACGCTAGTTTTCGACTGCAAACCTCGGCAGAAACACCGGACCTGCGGGGACTCGTGTCTGCAGGCCGGACGCTGAAGGCCACGGGACAGCGAGACAATGACACTGACGTTGGCGTCCCGCCTGACCGCTACGCCGCCAATGCAATTTAACGGGACAGGACAGTGCTTTAGAAATCCAATATAGCATTTAGAAACCAATACAGCTCCTCTGGAAGTAATATGAAAACAGCCAGTCAAGAGCCATGACATGTCAACATCATTATCTATCAAAACGTGTTATTTTCCCCTGAGGTTAAAAGATAGACAGATAATTAAAAAAAGATGTCTAGGTCCCTCATCATTTTGTGTTCAAAGATAAAGTGTTGTTATTCTCCCGAGTTCCAGATGGAGCAAACGTGAGAGGAATTAAAATACTAAAATATCTGGAGGTTTCATCAGCAGCTGTACCGGTAAACAACCGGGTGACAATGCAGGTGACTCACTTCTTTCTGAAAGTAAGGACAGACAGAAGGATACTAGTAATGTTTGTTGTTTCACAGGAGTTCATCCGTCTCCTCTGAAGCTATCTGCTCCGTTTTAACAATTGGGTTGAAAAATGCTGCGTCATCTTCTGCTGAGTCCTGCTTAGCCACCAGCGCGGTAACAATCGCTCCTGCGGTTGTCTGTTTCCTTGTATTTGTGTGCGTGTGTGTGTATGTGTGTGTGTGTGTCTGTGTGGCCCTTACCTGGAAAATGATTGAAATAATTCCATATTCAGCATTTATTGTACTTTCAACCTGGGCTCTGAGCCCTAAATCCTCACATTACATAGACACAAGACACACACACACACACACACACACACACACACACACACACACACACACACACACACACACACACACACACACACACACACACACAGACACACACACACACACACACACTTAAGTCCATGGCTCCCTGAACAGTCACCATGGGGATTATATACACAGTTCAGCTTTGATGTTTTGATGCAGTGCAGATGTATTAAATGTCCAGTAAATGCAACTCACTATTTTATATTATATATATGAATATATATATATATAAACAGCAGTTCACCCCTTGTTGTAGCAAGAGAAGCATATATTTATATATACACAATATCTACAACATCTCAGGTAGGAGTTATATGTTTCTAGTTTTTAATTCAGATAATAAAACAGGTGTTTATTTCCATTCTCTAAAGACTCTCTGGACTCATCCATGCTCCGTTGGCTCAGCGAGCGCACACATCCCACATCCCACTGACCTCTGACCTCGGAGGAGAAGTGGGCCGAGTGGCGAGTTATGAACAGCTGCAGCTGCTGATCGAGGTCGCAGCTCTTGAGGTCGACGTCCCAGGAACGGATCCCTGCCGGGAAGGAGAAAGATTGCTTGAGGAGAAAAACTCGGAGCGGGAAACATTTAGACTCTGATGAACCTGAGGCACAAACATAACCTTCTACCGTCGACCTTCAATTGATATAGTATTAATATAATATTACAGAGGGCATATTTATCAGTGAAACATTTTTCAGACACTGTACCAGTGTATAGTTGCATAGTTACTGTATTTCGCTGAGTCATTGTTTACATAAAGAGAATAAAAATAAAACAATCAATGACAAATAACTTAAATTCTGTGTTCACAATGCTTTCTTAATTTATTTTATGAAAATAAAATGCAAAAAACGTTCAATCTTGTAAATTATGGATCATGTATTATTATTAATAATATTATTATACATTTAAGTGCACACATTTGTATCTTCATCTGGCCAACAATTGAGTATTAATTACTTACTAATATTTGTATTAGTAACTGCCTTACTATAAAACGAAGGGCGGACATATTTTATCTGATGAAGCAATATCAATATGAAGTATTTAATAGAATGTAATTATTAATAAATTACTTTGAATTGTTTATCAGTTTTTTATTGTATCATCATCATAAAATGTTTCATACCTTATAATGTAGTAAAAGCAAAGCTCCCACATAAACACCAGCACTAAAACTAATTGAGTTCACTGGATAAGAAGAAATGACTCAGTGATGAACTGATCAGCACACACACACACACACACACACACACACACACACACACACACACACACACACACACACACACACACACACTTCAGAGAGGACTTGTGTCAGATCAGATCTCCACTTGTGGGATTCCTTCGGTGAGAGCAAGACTTTAGATTATTAAAACGTTCTCAAAATACTGAAACTCCTCTACTACACCGGGGGTTGTGGGGTTGGGGGGGGGGGGGGGGGACTTTGATGAAGACCTTGTTTTGCCCTTAACTGAGGCAGCGGAGACGTTCCCTCGCTTCAGACTGCAGTCTGTCCACAGAAATGCCGTGTCACTGTTATTACATTATCGCCGTAGAATTCATTGCCAAGCGTCCGTCTTTGCACGGAAACGTCAACCTCCCACTCTGACGGCCTTTCATCCCGATGCTCACGATGAGGAGATTGTTATCGTCCGCAGAAGACGGGGAAGAGGACAGGAATGAATGCATCAACCTCTCTGAGGGAGACGTCAGTGTCAAACGTAGAAACGAGGCTCATAAGCGGCCTGTTTATAGGCCATCTGCGTCCTTTATTATCAGCAGCTTCGAGTCGGAGTACGTAGGCATGGCAACTGTTTAGTGCTGAAATGATTAGTCGATCAATTAGTGCATCAAATGAATTGGCAGCTACCATATGGATAACCAAATCAGTGTTGTCATTTTACAAGCAGGACGATCGATTTCAGCTTCTTAAATGTGATTTACTGCTTTTCTCTCTTTTGTATATTTTATATCTTTGGGTCTTGGACCCACATGAAACAACAATTCAAGTCTCGAGGACATTGTGACAGGACATTTTCTCTGACCCTTAATAGGCTAAATGAATTGTATTAAATAGTAAAATCTAAGGCGCAATTCCAGTTAAAAGAAGTTCACGTGGAGCAAAACCCTCCTTTTATTGTTGTGTTTTTCCAGACGTCTGCTCAAAGCCACTGAGTCATCCAGACCTGCACATCATGAATGCACGATGAAGGCCCAGCCTGGGAGTCTCCACGGAAAAGACAAGAGAATGCTGCTCTTTATTATGGGATGAGGACTTTCACTCGATCCTCATTTGCCAAATCAGCAACTTAGGTCTCGTCCTTGAAGCTTTCTTACGTGTGGCGAGAAAGTTTCACTTTAGAGTTGAATGGGTTCATCGCTGTAGCTTGTGATTTATACGGGTAAAAAAAACTAAAAAAAACACATTCACTGCAGCTCTCACCAATGCAGTGACTGTGTTCTGCTCTCCAGCCTCAGGGGGCAGTAATGAGTCAGATCCTGTTTAGCACTACAGAGCGAAGCAAAGAAGATGCTGCATTAAAAACGTTGTCATGAATAAAGGTGACATCTAAGCTTTAAAGGTCAATGAGACATTTTAAAGTCGACAAACCAGGTGCACGGACATTTTACAATTATTTGGTTTCTCTTTGGGAACTTTACAGACTCAGTAAAGAAAAATAAATATTTCAACCTTGACCAGAGTTTGGCCAGTATAGGTACCGCAATCATCCTGAGCATTAAAGCCAAAAAATCAGAATCGAGGAGCGAAGCGGTCTGTGTTATGTTGTCGCTGGAAGACGTTTGTAGGTTTCTCTTAAAAAGGAGCAGCTGTGGTCAGTTAAAATGGATTAAAAATAGTGACAGTCAACATTGTGCCAAGATATTAAAATGTATTATTTACATTTGGAATAGTTTGGGCCCCAAAAGAAGAATGAAATACCTTTCTATTTCAATTTTGTGTTCCAGTCCAGAAAAGCCTAAATGACCCTCGGCCATTATTGAACCACAGCGGTGCCTTTGGGCTCTAAATTGATGATTAAACATGTTTAATCTGCTATTTGTCAGTCCATAGTATGTTAGCGGATATTCTGTGACTTATTTCCAACAGTGCTAACAGGACACGATCCTCATCCTTATCCTATTGAGACGCTTTTAGAATATCTTTGCTCAAGCAAGCACACCGGTTAATACTCCAGCTTGTTACAGGCTGCATTGTTCACTTGACAATGAAACAGGAAGCGGTTCTTATTTAAATCTGCACACATTTTGATGCTGGGCTTCCAATTTATTTAACCAATGACCGCTGATTTATTCTATTCTTATTCAACTGCTCAGATGGCTCTTTGTCCTTCCAATTGTCAGTGTGATTGAACCATTTATTACCGCCGTTTCAAAGTCGTGTACAATAGAACATCCTGAATTCAGGATTGGGACATGGTGTGTCTCTGAGGTGAGAGGGCGATGAGCATTAAGCTCAGTGTCAGAAGTCACACTCGTTTTCTATTTCATTACCTCCAGGTTTCAGATCTGCTCAACACCCCCCAAAAAAAGGTGTTAGGCCAGAAAATCTTACCCGCCGCACCTCTGGGGGGAAAAACTGAATCACAAGCGCTGGGCGTGTTAGTGATGTTTGATTAGCCTCTCTTCTCAGGAACATCCTCTTCTTTTCCAGGAAGAATAAAGTGTACTGAGGGTTCCTTTTTGGTGCAGGGACAGAAAACAAATGGTGGCGGACAAACACGTGGGTCTTAAAGTCAGTGCAAATAAGAATGATGGTGAAATGACACTCATACACTAAATAAGCAGTGCAATTTTATACAAATTAAGTAACATATCTTCCAAGCTGTAGGGGTTATATGTACTAACATTTTGAGGAGTATCGCCAAAGAAGAAAAAGTGTCAATAAAGAAGAACAGAAACATCAAATTGGATTTAAATAACTTGCACTGGGAGGTTTAACATTACTGTATAACCCTGAAGTGGGAATCCTTAACCTGGGGCTGAAAGCAATGGAATGAACAAAACAACCTGTGTTTCACGCTGTCATTATGTTCCAGTGTTTGTATTACGAGTTATGTGGACAAACATAAGAGACCCCTTGTGGAACCCGTTAAACCTTCATCCTGGCAGTTTTCATTCAACTGTGAATAAAAGGTTATGATATATTGTTCGGAACAATTTTCTCTCGAATACAAAGCTTTCACGAGTGGCTAAGTCAAACTGGAAGAAGTGCAGCCTTTGTGTGGTGGTTTAATCTAAATACAGGGCAGTAATGATCAACATGATCATTTGTCATGATTTGATGCTGAAACGATAAGTCGATTAATTGATTGGTGTATGATATTAAAAAGACAATTAACTGACAACAATTTAAATAAAGAATTTGTCAAGATTTGCTTTTCTCTGTTATACATCTACATCTTTGGGTTGTGGACTGAAGTAATTGTTCAATTAATCAATTAGTTGATGACAGGATGATATTCTGCAACTATTATTATAATTGATTAACCTTCAAAGTATCTCTATCAAGCAACAATGCAAAACATTCCCTTGTTCCAGTAATTCAATTGTGAAGGTTTGTGTCATGTTTTATCTTTAGATTCGAGAGTGTTGGTCAATAAAACAAGCAATCTAAAGATGTCACCGTGGTCTGTAGGAACCCATTTTTTATATTTTTAAAGACAAAACACTGACTTGATTATCTAAAAGAATAATAGGCTGATTATTAAAGGGTCCAAATGTGAAATTCGGAGCATTGATATAGCAGCAAACAACTATTTTCTATGTAAAGATATATAGTAGAGAATGAAGTCGCGCTCCCTCTTTGTGTGTTGTCATCTGAGTTCTTCTGTACTTTGTTTACGTCTCAGTGTATGTGTGTGTGTGTGTGTGTGCCCTCACTGTTAGCACTGTTAGCACTGTTAGCTTCTAGCCTCAGCCGTCGCCATGTTGAGAGCCACGTGGAGGAAATCCCTCAATCGTATAGATATGATCTGAATTAGACATTTTGTGTTTAAATGTATTTAAAAGAGCAACTGCCTTATATTGAAGAAAAATTGGCTACTTTGAAATAATTATGCGTCTGCAGCACGACTACACAATCAAATATGTCCAAAGGAAAAGCTGTTTAACCCCCCCGGCCTTGTTTGATGACAACACTGCAGCGTGGGGGACATAAGCAGGACCCTGCAGCCAACATGTAATGGGTCATTCCCACTGAGTCACACTTAAAACACCGACCTGGGTAAAAGAATCGATGCTGTATTGAGCCGAGGGGGCGGTGGGATACGGTGCTTGGCACAGAGCAGTAAAGTTAGAGGAGGTCAGAGGGGATGGACGCCAGACCGGCACCTGAAAGAGTGATTGATCATCTGAACCCGAAAACAGCTGAGACTTGCATCGGCACAGCAGAAAATTGCTGACCGGCACACATACTCTCGAGGCCGGCACACAGCAACACATATCCCTAATCACTGCTCAACATCCCTAAACTTAACTTCAGATGGCGCACACTGACAAGATGCCTGCAGCCTGCAGCAACCACCCTGGCTGAGATATTCAGCTGAGTAATGATGCCGGAGTGTGAGTCCAGCAGGAAAGAGGAAGCCGTACGTGTGTTTTCCCTCTATAATGTCTGCAAAGTCGGTGTGTTCAGCCTGCACCAGTAAACGTTTGTTTATTATATTTATTGTGATGGTACATGACACCACAGTCCAGGAATACACATACAACACACACACACACACACACACACACACACACACACACACACACACACACACACACACACACACACACACACACACACACACACACACACCTGCTCAAAGCAAACAACAGCCACAACACAGAGAGGCACATTATTGAGCAGCCTAGGAATAAACGTTCCACTTATTGTACCTAACTTATCCAGCCACGCTGATTGGTCGTGCATGTTATTATTGATAATTGATTTATTATTAACGTTGATCCTTGATTTAGGGTCCGGTATTTGGTTCAAACAAGACATTATTAAAAGTCGAGACCTCTGCTGCATGTACAACTTTAGTCCGCAGTTTCCTGGTCATGAGGTTCAGTGGGTACAGGGGGAAATGCGTGGCGTCCTGTGGTGCAACGCTGCAGCAAACGCCTCTACCGATGGATGCCGTCCTGTCCATTGCGTCAAAAACATGTAAGCTACTCTCCCGTGGACGTTTTCCAGGTTTTAACGCCTCTACTTTTCCGCACACTGAGCCGCAGCCCGGTGCTTCGCTGCTCACTCACCCCGCTCTATCTGCGCTCTGGCGGCGTCCAGCTGCTGCTCCGTGCCGATCTCCCCGATCACCACCAGCATGTAGCAGCCGGCCCGGTTGAACGGAACGCCGCGCCGCCGCCTCCCGCCTCCTCCTCCTCGGCGGTACCGTAGTCGCTCCTCGGACCCCGGCGGCCCCGGTGATGGAGCGCTGGAGCAGCCCTCGTCTTCTTCCACCACGGAGAGCGCACCTCGCACCGGGATCTCCATGGCAACAACCCCTGGAGCCGACGCCGAGGCTGACTCCATCGCCATGACAACTGTCGGTGTGTGCGCGAGGGGACGAGTCTGGAGGGGGGGGGCGGAGGATGCTAACAGGGAGGGAGGGAGGGGTGGGGGGGGGGGGGTAAAACTGTTAAAACAGGCAGATTATTTAAAAAAAATGTTGTCTTTCCGGTGAAGCTTTCAAAATAAGAGCACTTTGATGAATGAGTTCCGGTTGCGTTCACAACTGTCGATATTTTCGTTATTGTGCTGCAGATGTGTGGACGTTTTAAAGACGACAAACACTTTGAAATAAAACAAGATAAAACAGCTATATCACAATTAACACAAGTAATAACTAAATAAACACTAGCTCACCAACAATAATGAAGACATCTGCATTAATTGTTGAGGGTTAGCTAGCTATAATAATGCAGTAAATTAAAAAATACAGTTTATATGTATTTTACAATATTTAAATCCAATATGTCCAAGCAATGTGTTACGTCGACCCTGTGAGATGAAGCCACATGCTCCTGAACATCAGGTAAAAAATACACTTTTGACGTAATCACTCAATGCTTGCTAACAGAACGCTATGTGACCGAATCACGTGATGCTAATAATCAGCTAACGTTAGCTCAAAAAGAGGCTTAATTTAAGCTAGCACATTGTATCTGCTGTTTTTATGTTTACACAAGATATAATTGCCAAATTCACAAGTGAATTAGCATCATAGAAGCCTTGTTTGTCATAATAAGACTGACAGTGTTTTAATATGCACATAATGTTATAATATAACACATTAATCTTACCATTGTGTGACTTGGCTCGTATGTTTTTGAGTTAAGCTAAATTTATGTAAAAAAAAAAATACAAACATTCCCATAATACAAGACTCTCTTCTCAATGGTAACGCCCACTAATTTGCAAAGAAAAACGAAAAACGTTGCTGGTTGAGTTTAATGCAGTCAAAAGTATTTTTGCAATACAGCCCCACAAAAGTATCATGAAGTTGAAGCTCTAAAATCTTATACCAATCATGAAAACAGGATTGTAGGTACATTATTAGACAGTAGACTGCATTAGTTTTTTCGAGGTGTACTTAATAAACTGTCTGGATTCCTGTTTTCTTGCTTATATGCATGAAAAACATGAATATTACACAAACCATATTTAGACATGATAGGCTACCTTCTACTTTACAGTTCCATTCCTTTGAAATCTCACAAAAGCTGAATCAGACAGCCTGAGCGTGACTACGAACTGTGACACAGGAACGGCACATTTCAAGGAAAAGATTGCACAGTTTAGCAGGATTTAAATGGAATTAGACCTCTCTAAACGTCAATCAGGCACCGCTGCTCCCTCTTCGTCTCCATGTGGGATTCAGATGATGTGTGAATGTAGTCAGTCTCGTACAGTGGAGGACTTATTCAAAATAATCGGCTCGACAATTAAATGACAACTTCTCCAGAGATCTGTGGGGTTTTTTTCATACACACACACACACACACACACACACACACACACACACACACACACACACACACACACACACACACACACACACAGAATGCCGGCCGGCCTTAAAATAGCCTCTTTCTTCTCAGAGAAATGTTCCTCTTTCAGCTTTCCTCCCGGTTTAACCTTGAGCGTGGCACATTTCCAGTGAGTAGCAGAGGGCGTCTCAGCATAAACTGTCAGCATCACCTAGAGGTGGTAATAAGGAGGTCTACACCAACTTCTGTTGGGCCCCACAAGAAAAGGCTGAACCTCCCTGTGATTAACACGTGGCAGGAGATATCTGCAGATAGATGAGTTGATGCCGATTGCAAATACTTTCTTTCATTTAGGCCATGTTCTTATTAAAGTTGTATTTTAATGTGCTGTTTTTTTCATAAGCAATTCTGATTTAAAATTCAAATACACCAACGTATCAAAAATCTATTTCTCTCACTGGGTTCAAATTAAGCTAAAGTTAGAAGGTTATCAGGCAATAAACAACATTTGGTATAATATTACCTGCTCGTGATCCGCTGTGTTTGCAAGAGACACAATAAAAGGAGATACGAAAATAAACAGTAGTGTGAAGATTCCTCATGTTTTATTGTTTTGCTACAGGTCTCTGACAGTGAGTCGGCACTTTGCTTCATACATAGACGACATACAACACAGACTTGCTGCCCTCTAGTGGTAGAATACCAGACTGTCTGCTCAATACGAATTAGTGGATGATGTAAGTTGTAATACATCTGTAGGTCATGAGAAAATTGTCAGAACCATGAGAATATAGAAATATCTGAGATATGTTTTTCACTATTGTAAAAGACAAATAAAACGGACAAAGCACGACTAAAACATAGTTCAGAGCAGACACAATAACACATTTATTCACATTTTAAAGGAACATTCCACAGTAAAACTCTTTGTTTTTATTTTATTTTTGAAAGAAAATGAATTTACTAAAATAAAAGATAGTAAATTGTCTTCGACACTTTTAATTTACAACCAATTCCCATTTTTTTGCGCTACAATCAGACAATTTTGTGTCCGTTCTTCAAACAAGAAGCAGATTAGATCATTTCCATCCATGTATCAAGATATGGAAAAGCTATAACATGGCCTCTCCCTCACCATCTGCTGGACAAACAATATTAAAGCCTATTGTTCCATACACACAGTTTAAAACTGTTTTCTCATTCATAGGATTGAACGTCTCTGGTGTGATCTCCGAGTCATAATTACAATCAAGTACTATGACTTACTGCACTCCCTGAGGAGGATGGACTGCTGGACATCTCATCTACTGAGGACCTGTTCTGTGTACACTGCCTACTTTCTCCCAGACTCCAGAGATATTTTCAGAAGGCTGGAACCATCATCCACTCAGCACTGAAGGAAACAAGAGTCCAGAGCAGATGTGGCAGATTGGACTGATGCACACAAACATTGACCAGCCGGAGAGTCCAGAGGTATTCATCATACGTTTCAATAATAACTGGCATTATTAGCAATCTAAGTTCGCTCTATAGGATTGTCACTGAATGGGAACTCTGAACACCATGCTCTACGCCTCTATTATGATTTCCAGGGAACAGATGTTCCTGGCAAATATGACTTGTTATATTTTTAGAGTTTATAGATATATTTATTTAGGATTTTTTAGGTTCCTCGAACCAAGGTTTACCACCTAAACCCTGATTCAGTTCCCGGAACTAAATCCGTGCACATAAGTCGTTTAAGCGTCTTACTCAGGACTGTTTTAGGTTCCTAGATCCAAGGTTACTACCTGAACCTCTCTTCTAATCTGGACTCAAACCAAATTCTAATCCGGACTCAAACCGAATCTATGGAATACGATCTTCTTACCTGAATTAATTCTGATGATTAAAAACAAATTGGATCTCGTCACTCGTCCTCTATCCAGCAGATCCTGGCCTCTCAATTTACCAAACTATTCTCGTCTGAGAATAGGACGGAGGACTTTCGCAAAGAGTCCCAGACTCAGTGTCAGGCCTAAATCTGGAGAGAAGACGAGGTTTTGAGATCCTGCTCGAAGGACCAATTATGTTAGAAAAATTATACTGGACACAAAGTGTAAAATCGTCAATCAGGTCATTTATTCTTGCAAGAAGGAGCAGAGTTGAAAATACGGACAAGTCATATTTCCAAGTTGCTGCTCAAAGATATATCTCTGAGCCTCTGTCCTTTATACAGTGGGACACACAGTAACAGGAGGGGATTGGTGAAGGTCCGAACCGGCCCAAACCAGTTTCTTATCTTCTCCAGAAACAGGTATCATTGGCTTTTTGCGGGGACTCCAGAAAAGAAGATTCAATACAATTCAATTCAATTCAATTTAGTTTATTTTGTATAGACAGGCTGGCTCTCACAGCCAGCCTGTCACTGTGTGTGTGTGTGTGTGTGTGTGTGCGTGTGTGTGTGTGTGTGTGTGTGTGTGTGTTGTGTGTGTGTGTGAGAGAGAGAGACACACACACACAGTGACAGGCAGGCTCTCACAGCTAGCGTGTCACTGTGTGTGTGTGTGCGTGTGTGTGTGTGTGTGTGTGTGTGTGTGTGTGTGTGTGTGTTGTGTGTGCGTGTGTGAGAGAGAGAGACACACACACACAGTGACAGGCAGGCTCTCACAGCTAGCGTGTCACTGTGTGTGTGTGTGTGCGTGTGTGTGTGTGTGTGTGTGTGTGTGTGTGTGTGTGTGTGTGTGTGTGAGAGAGAGAGACACACACACACAGTGACAGGCAGGCTCTCACAGCTAGCGTGTCACTCTGTGTGTGTGTGTGTGTGTGTGTGTGTGTGTGTGTGTGTGTGTGTGTGTGTGTGTGTGTGTGTGTGTGTGTGTGGTAAGTGTTTTTTTTGTGATTCCCTGGCTCTCACAGACAGGGAATCACAAAATGTCCGGCGAGTAAACTCACTTTACTCGCTAAAGGACCATTAGTTAACCTCATTCACTGTGGGAACACGGTGAGAGTACATGTCAATTCTACACAGAAAGGCCGACTCCAAACCGTGCTGTGACAGTGCTGCACCACCATGACATCATTCAACTATATTGTCCCTCAATTTCATCACCTCTTCTGCATCGTGCAAAACGGCTTTGAGAAACTTCCTCGACCCTATGAAGCGAAGAACCGAAAAGAACCGTCTGGTTGTACTTATCCCGAGTTCTGATTAAAACCATGTCGGGGAAAGCATCAGTTTCTTCACTAGTTGGAGGTGAGTCAATGTCACGACCTCTGCAGCAACTTACAGGCTTCAACACCCTGGAGAAGAAGTGGCGGATCTTCATGATGTGCTTCTTCCGTGTTTTGACTTCAACAAAGCCTGTGGTTCCTTTATCGCTAGTGCCAGTGTTTGTTGTGTGATCTGTGGCTAGTGGTTCTTCCTTAGTGCCAGCGACGGTTTCTTTACCAGTTGAAGGTGAGTCAATGTCACGACCTCTGCAGCAACTTACAGGCTTCAACACCCTGGAGAAGAAGTGGCGGATCTTCTTGATGTGCTTCTTCCGTGTTTTGACTTCAACAAAGCCTGTGGTTCCTTCATCGTTAGTGCCAGCAGCAGTTTTATCACCTTTGACTTGTTGATCATCTTTAGTGCCAGTGCTTGTTGTGTGATCTGTGGCTAGTGGTTCACTGACTTCAACAGTGTGTTGCATTTTGATGAAAGGGCACCTTAAAGCTTGGCTAACAGACATTCTTTCTTTAGGATCCAGATTAAACAGCGAACGTAGGAGCAAGAAAAAATTCTTCGTTTGAACTTCATCCTCCCGTTGAGGGTGTTTTTTTTTAATGCCGCACAGATTCCTAATCCCGTCCAAAATGCCAGAGAAGTATCGGAACTCAGTCCGTGAGTTCATCCACCATGTATAACAATAGATGGAATGATCGGAGCAATGATGGGTGTGTCGATGGAAAAAATCAGTGGTCTTCAACCCACTATCCATCATGCGCTCATTGGGCTGCCCATGAAGCTTCACAATGTCTCTCATGAGCTCACCTGGGTCTTCTTCCATTGTATAGAGGTGCTGGCCCATGTACAGGTAGGACATAATGCAGCCGAGGGACCACATGTCTACTGCCTCAGTCAGACGTAGGCCTAAGAGGACCTCAGGGGCCCTGTAACCACGGTCCTGAATGCTGGTGCCAGCCCTCATTGAAGAAGTACGACGGGCTCCACCAACCAGTTTTATCTTCCATGGATATAACTTATGATTGACCAGCATTATGTTTTCCAGCCTGAGGTCAGCGTGTGTCAAACCGATGCTGGCAAGGCCATTCAAAGCAACTAGTATCTGTTCTGTGATGATACTAATTTCCTCCAACAATAGTGGCACGTTACGTCTCCTAATCATCAATGTTCCCAGGTCCATATCCAGCCCTTCAAATACCAGACAAGTGCATCCTTTGTGCTTAAAATGCTCGATGAACCTGACCAGGTTATGCTTGTCTTCGCCAAGCTGCCTAATTTTTTTAAGCACGGCCAACTTTTTTTTCCCACTGCAGTTCTTCCACACAATTTTTACTGCCACGTCCTGCTTGGATTCTAATTTGCAGCACCTGGTCATCATCGCGTGATTCGACTTCCACATAATCTGTTTTATCCGATACTGACCTGATGGACCAGACAAAACTTCATCCTCGTTTATTTTATGGGAAAATAAACCAAGTTTTTTAGATATCATGTTTCCCATTGTATCTACTGCAATTGGTATACACCGCTCAAACTCTTCTTCTTCTTCTTCTTCTTCTTCTTCTTCTTCTTCTTCTTCTTCTTCTTCTTCTTCTTCTGCTTCTTCTTCTTCTTCTTGAAGTCCCTATCAAACTCTCATCTGGTGTCCTTATTAACTGTCTGGCATCTGCCCTGTGGCTTTGAAGTAGCTGATGACGTCACATTTAGATGACGCCTTCAGCGGCTGCATGGCGCATAGCTCCCTGTGTGCGTTTTAATTTATTTTTTATTTTTCTTCACTTTTCCTCTCTTCTTCTGTTTCTTTTCTCTCACGTTTGGTTTAAATCACGACAACGGGACTGAGATCCCGGAGGAACTGCGGAGAAGGGCTCGGGGTTGTTACGGTTTAACAAGCGACCGTGTTTAACCGGAGACTTTCAGTCGAATGAACGTCGTTTTCGTGCTTACAATACAAACAGAAAAACATATTTGTTTCAATATAGTGTCAACCCTTCTCATATACATTGTATATATGATATAAAAAAAAGGAAACATTGCAGAATTCACGGCTATAGCTAGCTTACGTGTTCTCTTCCTATTTTTAATGGCTGAAAGTCGCCAGTTAACACGGTCGCCTGTTTAACCGTAACACCAGTCGGGTGCTAAACGGAAGAGCTCAAACGAGGAAGTACAAACCTTCGTTACCGGGGTTACGGATTAACTGGCGGCCTTGTAAATGGCGACTTTCGGTCGAAAGGGTCTATTGTTGTCGTCGTTACGGCAGATGTTGAGAATAGCAAGATAACACGCAGCTGTCCTCGTGAATGCCGTATTGTTTGATTCTGCAATTAAATGTCAAACGTATACAGTCTCTGGTCAAAACTATGGAATAGTTTCCGCCACTATGATACAAAATAAAAATCCTGCAAGACATAATTACAGGATCTTAATGTTTTTTATCACAGTTTTGGAAACGGGCTTCCATTTGATTGTCACCTGATTGTAATAAAAAAGATTATATTTTCAGCAAGGCATCCTTTTACGACTGTCTCTTTTAATACTTTATCAAAATATATTGTACAGAATGGCTCATTTCAGAATAATATATATTAATGGATTAAAACTAGTGATGCGTTAATATACTGTATTCATTATTCGCAGCTGGTAAAGGTGGAACTCATTTTAATTACTTACGCATATACTGCTGCTATGGTAGCAGTAGTTTATTTAATTTATAGTATTACATCATCATTTATTATTTAATTATATTTATATTAATAATCTGAATCTGCATAATAACTTAAACTGTCAGATACATACTGTGGACTAAATTTTGTTATATTTACAAATTAACTAGAAATATAAATGTGGCCCTACAACTACCTTAAAACTGTATGTACATTTCTTGAATAAATATTTATTTATTTTTCTGACATCAACTTTTAATGGAATTAATGAATCCCTTAATTCCCCAAAACCCTTGAAGAAAAGTCTTAAAGATTTACTTTATTACACAACTATATATATATATTTGTGTATATATATATATATATATATATATATATATATATATATATATATATATATATATATATATATATATATATATATATATATATATACACATATATATATATATATATATATTTTGTATATAAAGAAATAATTCTATAAAATACCAAGTTGACTAGAACAGAAGTTTAATGTTACTGGAATTATTTACTAGTATTTATTATTGGAAAGACATAAGAGTACAACACGTGTGAGTATAGCAGATGTTACAATACATTAACAAAACAATAAGACAAATTAGTATACAGTATGCACATTAAATATCTCTAAGTTGGGGTGTAACACACATTTATTTGTCTCCAAATCACAAGACCTTGATTCTACCTGTAAGTGTTTAAAATAACAGTCTGTCCATCCACCTGAGGCCACATGATGAGAACAAAAACTGCGAAGGAAAGGTTCAGTCTTTAATGGAATAATTTGTTTTCATGGCAATATTTTGTTTCCTTTTTTCCTCAAAATAAGTAGGTAACTACCGAGATGTTCCCCGGGCTGGGGCGCAAGTGGTTGAACAGCTCCTAATAACTGCTCAGCCTATGGAGGTTCTTGCTTAATGGGAAGGTGTCCACGAACCCGGACACCACCTGCCGAAACTCCTCCAGGAACTGGAGCTGTCCCAGCACCCCGAGGAGCACGGGAGCGTCGAACCGCATCGCACTGTGGGCCGCCAGCAGCACGGGCCGGGGGAAGGAGCGGAGGAAGTCGATGAAGGAGCTGAGAGCATCAGCAAGAGGGTCGGTGGTCACGGGATCCTTGTGAAGCAACAGCTCGCCATTAATGACCGTGAAGCCCGTCACCTGCTTGGCGCTCTCGGTGAGCTTGAGGTCTGGGAGGATGTTGAAGACCCTCCCTTCACAGACCGCCGACAACTGGATGATTTGACACACTGTAGTGTCTGAGGAGGGTGAAGAGCACAAGAAAATGTAAAGAGATGTAGGTTATACAATATTACAAATGATTTGTTAGCAAACTGCTCATTGTTATGCTTTTTCTGCATTGGTCCGAGATTTCCTGGTGTGGCCAACTTGACAAAATACGGCGTGACATGATATAGATTTTTCAGCTCCTGCTCCAACTATCAGCACCGTTAAAGGCCCAGTGTTTAGGATTCAGTGCCATCTAGTTTTCTCATAGACTTCTATACAATCAGACTTCTTTTTACAACCAGTGGCGTTGCCCCCTGCTGGTCAGGAGCGAGAATGCACATTTAACCCTTTGGGGGCGGGGCCCGAGTCGATGCGGGCGGGCAGATGTTTAAGTTTTTAATAAAATTATATCATCACAATAATACGTCACAGAGATATGGTTTCAAATCTGGCGGATATGGTTTCCACTTCCGCGTCTGAGCATCTGTACATGGACGTGTCTTATGACATGTGCAAAGCTTCAATGCGAGTCAGAAGATGCCAAGCAAAGAGTCCTCAGCAAAGCTATATTGGAGGGGACAGCGGGCGCAGCTCCAGTGCCTGAAGGATTTGCTAACAAGGAGCTAGCCGGAGCTAACGGGCCAGATAGCTGGCTACAGCGTTTCTGTGAGACTGAACGGTGAGTAATCAATTGTTGCCCCTATCACCGTTAACTTTCTTACAGTGAACTTAGTACGACTAGTCGTGTTGGACCTCCATTATGTGTTTGTAAGACCGTAACTAACGTGTGTTTGTTGACAATAGCTTCGTAGCGTTAGCACGTCACTACATAGTGCCGTGTTGGATGTTTCCTTCCGTGTCTACGACTGAATGGTGCATGCTCAACTGTTGTCTCTATCACCGTTAACTTTCTTACAGTGAACTTAGTACGACCAGTAGTGTTGGACCTCCATTATGTGTTTGTAAGACTGTAACTAACGTGTGTTTGTTGACGATAGCTTAGCGTTAGCACGTCACTAGATAGCCCCGTTTTGGATGTCTCTTCCGTGTCTACGACTGAACGGTGCATACTCAACTGTTGTCCCGATCACCGTTAACTTTCTTACAGTGAACTTAGTACGACCAGTAGTGTTGGACCTCCATTACGTGTTTGTAAGACCGTAACTAACGTTTGTTTGTTGACGATAGCTTCGTAGCATTAGCACAAGGATGTGCGTATTGACAACCGTCAATGCCCTCTAGTAGTTGAACTTGGTACATACACGCTTGTGTGGTTGTGGCTAACGCTAGTGATGGTGAGATGAAGCTTCCTGAAGCATTGAAGCTTTCCATCCAATTGGTTCGCTCATGTGCCGAAGCTTCATGGACCTTCATTTGCTCTACTGCGCCACCAAGTGGACAATACATGTAAAACAGGCAGAGTGATCATAACGACACCATGGCTTTGGTGTGTGAAGCTTTAAATTGAATAAATTATGTTTATGATGCCAATACATCAATTATTAACTTATTAATATTGTGTCTATCTTTATGATATAATGGCGGGGTCAAAATCAAAACTCGAAACCAATTGGGAGAGGGTTGTGATGTGACTGTGGGTCAGTGGTTACAATATCCGACTTTCAGTCAGAGGATCGGTGCTTCGAGCCTCGGCTCCGCTAGTTCATGTTGATGTGTCCAATTTTGTTAAAGTAAGAATAAGACCTTTTCCACAGTGCTGGGCTTTTTGAGACTATTTCGCCTGCTTTATAAAATACCCTTTCACAGGCACACATGAAGCTGGGTATAGAGAGGAAGGGGGGGAATCCATTGAGTTTCGCTGCCCCTTATATTTCAAATCGCACGGCAAACCCATGAACCATTTTCTGAATCAGTCACGTGGTACGGCCGGCTCGGGAGGCTTCGAACGTCACCACATACGTCATCGACACAAACCTCGATACGCTCTTCACCAAAATCTACCTGGATTACTCGATGTAGATCATTCTGATGAATGATTATGTTCGCGCTCTGTATGCACGCTACGGGAACCGTACTCGGGGAAGTGCACATGCGCAGTGGGGTTCGGGTGCAGTGCGCGCACCTCCCGTCAAGTTAGAATGTTAGCCTGTTGTACTCGGTTGTATTCAAGTTCCTATAGTTTCAACAAGTATACGAAATAAACAACCGGCTTGGATTTAAAGTAAGGACTCCTCTCTCATTTCGACATGGTGTCAGAAGAGGGCTAAATCTATCGCCTGGGATTTTTTTTCGTGCGGAGCGGAAAACTAAGCTAACGTCTCGACGTAAGGAAAACATGGCAGACGGATTTCGCAGACCAGACCCCCTCGTTTTTGACGGGAACATCGCCGAGAATTGGCGGATTTTTGAACAAGAGTATGATATCTTCATAGCAGCGGCGCACTCAGACAAGACTGCTCGGACAAAGGCATATATCCTCCTCAATCTCGCAGGAGCGGAGGCCATCGAACGGGAGCGTTCATTTGTTTACGCAGCAGAGGTGAGAGCGCCTGGTGAAGATGGAGCCGTCATCGCTCCGGCTGAATCCAGAGAAAACCCCGAGTGCTTGAAACGGAAATTTCGGGAAGTATGTAACCCTCAACACAACAAAACTATGGAGAGACACAAATTCCATTCAAGACATCAAAAACAAGGTGAGACTATTGAATCCTACATCACTGACGTGAGGATCAAAGCTAGAAGTTGTCACTTTGGAGACCTGACAGATGAACTGATTTGTGACAGAATAGTGTGTGGCATCAGAAATGACAGTATAAGAAAGGCTTTGCTATGTGACAGTGAATTAACCCTGAATAAAGCCATTACAATCTGCCGCATCTATGAAATGACTGAGGAGAGTAATAAGGCTCTAGCCCAGACCCAAACAGCTACTACTGTTGACGCAATTCAGCCAAACTCCAGTGGTTGGTACAACAAGACAAGACCTAAACCTCAAGCAGGCCAACGTGAGGCAAGATCCATTGCAAACTGCAATAACTGTGGAGGCAGCCATGCCGCACAGAGAGACAAATGTCCTGCCTTCGAGCAGCAATGCCATATCTGCAGGAAATTTAATCATTACAAAAAATGCTGCCATGTCATACGGACAAGGCTATGAAAAGAAAGGCTACGTAAAGAGAGGGGACTGCGGAAGATCAGTGCACCAGTTAGAGCTACAAGAGCACGATCACAGTGCCAGTGACGACACTTTGTATGTGGATGGTCTCATAGTGGACACTATCAATCCTCAAACAGAAGGACAAGATGAAGGATTTGTTACACTACATATACACGACCGGCCAATCGAGATGACGGTTGACACGGGCGCAAGGTGCAATGTAATGTCAATAGACACTTTCCGACAGCTGGAGAATGGCAAGCGACCAGTGGAACAAAGTAAAGATATCAACCTCGTGGCTTATGGAGGCAGCAAAATAGAGACTATAGGCATAGCCACACTGCTTTGTTGTTTAGATGAACAGCAACACACACTACCTTTTTTCATAGTGGACAGAGACGTAGTGCCACTATTGGGATTTCGCGCGTGTGTGCGACTCGGAATTGTCGCAATGAGCCCACACGTTCATCAGGTCAGCACCGAGAGCAATGCTGAATTCACCAAACAGGTCCATGAACAATACAAAAACGTATTCAGTGACGAGCTTGGAGAACTCCCTATCACATACTCCATGACACTGGATCCAGCTGCACAACCGGTGGTTCGTCCAGCACACCGCATCCCGGTGGCAATGCAAGCACGAGTCAAAGCTGAGCTCAACAGCATGCAGAACAAAGGTGTCATAACCACAGTAGCTGAACCTACAGACTGGTTTCGTCCATGGTTGCAGCACATAAAAAGGACAAACAGGAAATCAGACTGTGCATCAATCCAAAGGACCTCAACACAGCCCTGAAGAGACCTCACTATCCAATGCGCAGCGTCGAGGAAGTTGCTACCCAGATGTCAGGTGCTACAGTGCTCTCCGTTCTAGATGCAAAGAGCTCATTCTGGCAAATACGGCTCGACCACAAGTCATCAATGCTGACCACATTCAGTACACCTTTCGGGGGCTACAGATTCCTCCGCATGCCATTCGGCATAAGCTCAGCAAGCGAGGTGTTGCAGCGCTCAATGGAACAGCTGTTTGCAGGATATCTGTGTGCTATCATAGTCGATGACATCATCATAGGAGGCTGTGATACCGCAGAACACGATGCCAACCTAAAAAAAGTGCTCGACCGGGCACGAGAGATAAACCTTAAGCTAAACCCTCTCAAGTGCAAGTTCTGTCTGGAACAGGTCTGTTATGTGGGTCACATATTAACAAAGGAGGGCCTCAAGGCCGACCCCGCAAAAAAAGTGCCGATCACAAACTTGCCAGTCACTCAGACGTCCTAGCCATGCAGCGATTCCTTGGCATGGTGAATTACCTTGGGAAGTTTATCCCAAACCTCAGCGATATTGCAGCACCTCTGAGACAGCTCACACACAAAGACGCTGCATGGTGTTGGTTTCCACAGCATCAGCAGGCGTTCGATCGTCTCAAGTCATGCTTATCCAGTTCACCGATTATATCCTACTACGACGTAAGAAAACCAGTCACACTGACCTGTGATGCGTCATGTTACGGACTTGGTGCTGCATGTCTACAGGATGGGAGGCCAGTTGCCTACGCGTCTCGCACGCTCACGGACACAGAAACACGATATGCTCAAATCGAAAAGAAGCTTTTGGCAGTGGTGTTTGCATGCATCAAATTCAAGGATTACGTGTATGGGAAGCCCACGGTCCTTGAAACTGACTACCAACCCCTTGTCACAATCCTGAAGAAGCCCATCCACACTGCTCCTGCCCAACTGCAAAGGATGTTACTACAGCTACAAGCCTATGACATCACACTGGTTTACAAGAAGGGTAAGCACATGTACCTAGCTGATACCCTATCACGAGCTCCAAACAAAACCATCTCACAGAGTCCAGCTGCAGACGACACGTTTGAGGTGATGTCTGTTAGCTACATCTCGACTAACCGACTGGAGGAGCTCCGGACCCACACAGCACAGGATCAAGTGCTACAGACTCTCAGCACAGTCATCCACCGCGGTTGGCCTGGCAAAGAACGCAGCGTCCACCCTTCCATTCGTCCATTCTTCCCTCACAGAGACGAGTTGGTAGTGGAGGACGGGATAGTTATTAAGGGCCACAGAACCGTGATTCCAAGTTCTCTACACCGAGAATACATTAACATCATACACAGCGGTCACCCAGGTTTAGAGTCGACCAAGCGCAGAGCCAGGAGCGCAGTCTTTTGGCCGACAATGAACAATGACATTGCGGAGGAGCTGCTGTCATGCTCCGTCTGCAATAGCACCAGACCACACCAGCAAAAGGAACCTCTACAACTTCATCCGGTTCCAGTCTTGCCATGGTCCACAGTGGCTACTGATATGTTCGAGTGGCACGGACAACAATACCAGGTGCTGGTAGACTCTTACTCAGGATGGTATGAAATGGACCTCCTCCGTGACGCAACTTCAGCAGCTGTGGTCACAAAGCTGAAAAGACACTTTTCGGTTCACGGTGCTCGTCAGTTTGGAGAGGCCTGGAAGTTCTCACAAACTACAGGAGACCACTGAGGACAATCACCAACTGGCTGACCACCTGAACGTCTTCTACTGCAGGTTCTTCAAGCCCACTTCCACCCCGCCCAACTTCCACATCATCAAATAACCACCTCAACTCTCTGCCACCTTCTTACCTCTCCCATCCAACCCCCCACCGGCACTGAGGATCTGTGAAGAGGATGTAAGTCCTCTCTTTCAGAGGCAGAGGATCAGGAAGGCTCCGGGCCCAGATGGTGTATCCTCCTCCTGCCTGAAAGTCTGTGCTGACCAGCTGGCCTCCATCTTCACGCTGATCTTCAACGATCACTGGAGCTGTGTGAAGTCCCCTCCTGCTTCAAGCGCTCCTTGATCACCCCGGTCCCGGATTTCCATGACAAATTTCAATGACCAAACATTTTGTGAAATATTGGTGTATACATGAAAACGTGAGAAATGCTGCCCCCTAGAGGAAATACACAGCAACGCTACGAGCCTGTAAATAAGACACTGATTCTATCTTTTGTATCTTTTGTAGTATCTTTTTATTCTTATTTCTATATAAAGTATTAAAATATAGGAATATTTGGGTGATATCGTTTACACTTTAGTAACACAACTGTTATGGGCAATTCCACACATAATAAATCATTTTATTTCGGTATATCATTTTTCTGTCTTGTTTTTGTCTTTTTCTCAGTTTTTGTATACATTCCCTAATTGCAAGGACTCCTTGAAAGTATAAAAATCCTAGACAAGATTTATGGTATTATCTGGTATTAATTCCCCCTTTTTGGTAAAGCTGTGATGGGTGATGATTGTCACCTCTGGATTGTAATAAAAACACAATAGTAAAATGCCCATGCAAAATATATGTCTATCACTGTGTCCTCTCTTCAGCACAGCACAAAACCCCACAAGCTAAAATCAAGGATAAAAGGCGCCGGTGGTGGTGTCCTGGAACCCGGAATTCACCTTCTGAAACTCTACCCAGAGGTTGAGCTTTTGCAGCATCTCGCGGAGCAGCGGAACGAAAAGTCTTACAGATTTTTTTTTTCATAAAGAAATAATTCTATAAAATACCAAGTTGAATAGAAGAATCAAACAGAAGTTTAATGTTACTGAAATGATTTACTAGTATTTATTATTGCTGGAAAGACATAAGAGTACAACACACTGTTACCACATTAACAAAACAAGACAAATTAGTATCCAGTATGCACATTAAATATCTCTAAGTTTGGGGTGTAACACACATTTATTTGTCTCCAAATCACAAGACCTTGATTCTACCCGTAAGTGTTTAAAATAACAGTCTGAGGCCACATGATGAGAACAAAAACTGCGAAGGAAAGGTTCAGTTTTAAATGGAATAAATAGTTTTCATGGCAATATTTTGGTTCCTTTGTTCCTCAAAATGAGAAGGTAACTCTGGAGATGCTCTGTGGTTTGGGGTTCCAGTGGTTGAACAGCTCCTCCAGCATCCTGGCGTCCTCCACTGCGTCGTGGGCGTCGTAGGACTTGTTCAGGAAGTGGCGGACCATATTAACCTGGGAATAACTGCGCAGCCTATGGAGGTTCTTGCTCAACGGGAAGGTGTCCAAGAACCCGGACACCACCTGCCGATACTCCTCCAGGAGCTGGAGCTTTCGCAGCACCCTGCGGAGCACGGGAGCGTCGAACCGCATCGCACTGTGGGCCGCCAGCAGCACGGGCCGGGGGAAGGAGCGGAGGAAGGCGAGGAAGGAGCTGAGAGCATCAGCAAGAGGGACGGTGGTCACGGGAGACCCGCGGCGAAACAGCTCGCCATTACGGACGGTGAAGCCCGTCACCTGCTTGGCGCTCTCGGTGAGCTCGATGTCTGGGAGGATGTAAACATTGAAGACCCTCCCTTCACAGACCGCCGACAACTGGATGATTTGACACACTGCAGTGTCTGAGGAGGGTTAAGAGAAAAATAAAATGTAAAGAGATGAACAATATTACAAATTATTTGTCAGCAAGCTGCTCATTGTTGTGATTTTTCGGCATTGGTCAGAGATTTCCTGGTGTGGCCAACATGACAAAATACAGCGTGAAGTGATATTTATTTTTCTGCTCCTGCTCCAACTATCAGCACCTTTCAAGGCCCAGTGTTTAGGATTCAGTGCCATCTAGTGGCGAGACTGCAGATTGCAACCAACTGAACATCCCTCCCTTTCCAAGCACCTCAAAGATGCAAAACTTAAGCCTCGAGCAAACCGTGCTTTATGGTCTATTTGACTCCAATTGGGAACATAATTTACTAAATAAACATGATGTTGTATTGAAGAGGTCTTGAAACCAGCAATTGAGACCATAAACTCAATGTTCACTAACTCAAGTGAGAAGTAGTCATTTTCTCAAGGACTTCTATACAATCAGACTTCTTTTTACGACCACAGTCGTCGCCCCCTGCTGGTCAGGAGCGAGAATGCACATTTTAAGACACTTACGCATCGATTTCACTCGGCAGAACCGGCGATAGAGCCGGCAGGTGTTTGGTTTGTCCGTCCTGGGCTACTGTAGAAATATGGCGGTGCAACATGGCCGACTTTGTGGACGAGCACCTGACCCCTATGTGAATATGAAGGGCTTATTTAAAGCCCACGAAAACACGTTTTTTTTAATCATAGTAATGAATATTATATTCAATTATCTAAATTGAACACTAATTTAAATTAAATTAAATTAAATTGAACACGATTAAATCAATACATTAGATCTAAAAATACAGTAGTTCTTTTTTTTTTTTTTTTACAGTTTACCAAAAAAACTAAAACACACACACATTAAAGTGTGCAGTTATTTTGTATTCCAAATATTGTATATTTTAAACTTTCGTAGCCTGTCGTTGGTGAGGCATACTGCCGAACAGGAAGAGCTGCTGGTTGGCTTGTGGTCAGCAGGGAAACTTCCTCCGTGCCACACTCTCATTGGTTCAATGCCAAAGTCCCTCCTCTCTAACCAGACTTGATCTATGTGAGATTAAGAAACTAATAAAAATAGAAGCAGAAACTCTGTCAGCTGATGCATGTACGTCAGCAGGTGGAGCCTTCAGACCGGTTTGATTAAACAAATCTGGATGTGGCCACACCGGCACACAATGAATAAACACATCAAATAAAACACGTTCATCTAGAAACCTGTTTGTTATTTGACTGCAGGCCAAATTATGTTACAAAAATGCAAAAGTAGTCAAGGATTGAAAAAAATACAAAATAAAAGACTATTTTAGTCATTTTGGTGCTGAATAAATAGTAAATGTAGAAAATAAAATGAGTATTACTTTGACATAAAATTCTAATAAGGACACAAGTTATGCCTGAAAGCTCTGGGGAAGAAGTTCAGTACTATTTAAAAGATCAAATATGAATTTTCATAATTAAGTCATGAAATAATGAATACAAACAAATTAAACATATTTAGAAAGGTTAAAGTTATAAATAAAACAAAAGTAATAATATTTAATTGTCAATGATAATGTAATTAAAGTCAATGTTACCTAATCCAGTGGCCTCCAGGTCAAAGAAAACGATGGTTTTTTTGTCAGACATCTGAAAGAATTTAAAGAGAGAAACATTAGAACATGAACCTAAAAACTTGTCATGTTATGTCTGACAATGCATTTAATTTTTTTTTGCAAATTATCTAAAAGTAGAAGTACATAGATAGTGTATATAACCAATGAAGTGAGAAATAGAATATAGAAAGAGTACATAGAAGTGAAGATAACTAATGAAGTGAGACATGTAAGAACATACTAATAATAATAACTAAAGTCTTGACTCACCTTGGCCAGTATACAGTACAGAGGTGTCAGCTGAGCTGTAGCTGGATGTCATCTGGTTATTATTAATATTCTCGCGTGTCTTCATACAGGCTCAGCAGGGAGGAGTTAACAGGTGAATCACTGCCACATCATTTAAAAACCACGAAACTCTACTTTCGTTTAAGTTGAACAGAAACACAGGTTGTGGTATCTTCTTGTGCTGCTCCTCCTCCTCCTCCTCCTCCTCCTCCTCTTCCTCCTGATGAAGGTCCTTCCTGCTCCGCGTGCTGCTCTCTGCTCTTCTGTCACAAGAAAACAACAGCAGCTCTTTTCTGTGAAGGTGGAAACTTCGCCGCTGTTCGGTTAGTTTCGGTTTTGACCGGCGGAAAGTTACGAGAACTGTCACGTGAGGCGGAAACCCAACGCAGAATAAAAAAAATACACAAAATGGAATAAATGCAACCAAAAGAATTAAACAATAATACAAACAAACACATAGATAATAATAAAAAATAAAAAATATATACAAAATAAATAATGAACAAGTAAATAAATAAAATAAAAAAATATATATTTCAATAAATGTATGTATAATTTGTGTCTTCCCTGAAAATAAATCTACACTTTCACTGATAAACATGTACACATTGTAGCCTTGCCTTTCTCAAAATAAAACATATATCTGCACAGTGACAGACACAGTTTTTGAGAAATGAAAGTGATACGTACTAGATAATGAACACCGTCAGAGTCCCAGTGGACCGCCTCCCCATGTCATAATATTATGCAATGAGTTTCAAAATAGCTATATTGTATGACACATTTGCAAAATGACACTATTGACCATGTTGTCCATATAAGGAAAGCAAAGGTGTTATAATGATGACCCTAAAAATGAAGCTATAGACGTAATACATATTTATTATTTATTATTATCTCAAACTGTCTTCTATAAATCTAAAACTGAATTTTGAATTGAATTTGAACCTATATTAAATCCACGTACTCTTGTGTACATTTAACGGCTGCAGAAATTTGCCCGCAAAGTCTCTACACTAGAGAGAACGTGGATGTTAAAAATGCTCGATTTGAAATAGTTATAAAACAGTCTTTTAAAATGTTGAGAGGAGATTCACATGCACACGGTTCTTCGAGGCCTCGATGTGTTTTGTTGAGAAACACTGAACGTAAACACAACAGTGCCACTCAAAAAGGAATCCCTCTCAATCATCACTTATGGTGTCTGTATCTGCATCACCGTCTGTCTGCTTTTGTTTCTGGGCGCCTTTATCGTCAGCGTGCACCCAACAGGAAACTACAAAAATAGCGGACACAGGAAATGGAACGTTTTTGCGCCTAAAACCTGCAAACCGGCGAATCCTACTCACTGTGCCTTTAACTATATAACACGCAACATCTTATACTGAAAAGCTACACAAATGTGTGAAGATACACTGATGTGCCGAGAAAAGGGAAATTGCATCCTTTCAAAGTAAAACACATTCGGGCAAAAAAATATTACTCAACTCGTTTGTGTTTGGCTGCAGTTTTGCTTTTTTTTATTAAGCAGATGAATTTCCCCCATAAAGTCTTTTTTTCTTTTCTCACAACCATAAACATGTTTGTATCATTAAAAAAAGAAACATAACACAAATTGCACCGTATACATAACCGTGTCCAGAGCGGCGCAGACAAACAGACACAGCGCTTTTCTTTTTTTTTTAAACTCGCTTCTTAGCACAAACATGACATGGTAGAATGTTGCCATGATTAATAGTAGATAATGAACCGTACACAGGATAATATATCCTTTTATAACAGATTATTTTAAACCAATGTACACCCCAAAAGCATGATCATAAATAGTACATACACTGTGTATAAAAAGAGGGACAAAAACAACCAGAGAAAGCAGAGCATGCCTTCCAGTGACAGGTACATTCACTTTTTTTTGTTTTATTCTTTTTTTTGTTTTGTTTGTTTGCCATATTGACAGCCTGGACATGAACACAGATCATCCAAATATCCGCTTACAGATATTTATTTTGCCCAGGAATCAGTTGAGTCCTTTCAGCCTCCACAGCTGCACTGACGCTGCGATCGGCACGGTCTTCACGCAGCTCCGAGGAAGAGTCCACGAGCATCGGGTCACAGAAGGCCGCGAGCCGGGAGAGACGTCGGAGCTTTGAAAGTACAGAGACATCGTTGCTGTCGGCCCCCGGGAGACGGAAACCGAGAGCGAGGGGCCGCAGAGAAGACGTGGACGCTCTGAGTTAGATGCTACTTTGCTTTTGTCCGGTTAACAGGCAGCTTCAATGCTACTTTTCACAGCCAGAGCCGGGAGAGAAGAGGATGGAAGAGCTGCTGTAGAAATAAAAAGAGAGGAGAAGAAGAAGAAGAAGAAGAAGAAGAAGAAGGAGGAAGAGGAGGAGGAGGATGGCTCAATATGGACGGAGTGAGTACAAGAGTTTCTCCCACAGGTGCAATGACACTCAGACTAATTATAAACATGTCATAATGTCTGAGTTAGTTTTAGTGTCACTTGATGGTCGCAGAGACTTTTTTTTTCTTCACCTTTATAAGAATTTTCTTTGAGCGGGGAAACAAGTGTATGTGTGTGTGTGTGTGTGTGTGTGTGTGTGTGTAGAAGACTACACATGCACAAAGTGGGAGCTGATACAGTGGCAGGAATTATTCATTCATTCATTCAAACACACACACATAAAAGGAATAATGGCTTTCATCTGAACAAAAATAAAACTATAAAACAATATTGACAACAAAAACGTATTACATTTTTGATATCAAAAACAACACCTATTATACAGCAATAATATATATGTATATATATATATATATATATATATATATATATATATATATATATATATATATATATATATATATATATATATATATACACATATACATATATACTTATATATGTAGAAACAAATTCAAGTCCCGATGTAGTAACACTGATGTTTTCTGAATAAACAGAAGAGGAAACAAAATGCTTGCGGGGAAAGACAGATAATACACATATGGCTGACGGACATGTGACACCTCGGGTAAAGTAAACGTTCAACAGCTTTTCCTTCTATTATTATTATTATTATTTCTCAAGAGCCCGAGGACACCCGAAGCTGGCTCTGTTCACTGCGAAGTAGGAGACGAGAGAACAAAAACAAAAACAGCACAAATGACTCAGCACGGAACAGGAAGTGGAACCGGAACCGGACACTTCACTTTGCAAAATAGAGAACAGGAAATAGAGAACAATCGACAATGAACGACCCAGCGGCGGCACTGGAGTTTCTTTCTATGTACATTTTTTTTCCTCTGTATCATAATAACAATAATAATAATTAACACATTTCTGTACAGTCTCTTCAAACTAACGTAGGAAAAAGTGTGATGATGTCCTGTGTAAACGTGAGAAGCAGACTTGGCTTGGCGCTGGTTCCAGTCAGTATGGCTACATTTTGTATTCTTTATCCACCGGCCTCATGCTGAAACATAAAGGTGGGGTTGTGTAAGATTTGGCTTTGCAGGTGTGGGTTTTCCACCAACCGTCCTTTCCCTTCTTGTCTCAGCACTGAGATCAAAGGGGGGGGTCAACAAACATGGCCGACCGTCACTTCCCTCTGTTCCAGTCTCGTCTTCGTTCATTCCCACAGCCCTCCGCTCCGCCCCGGACCAGGGGAGGAGGGAGGACGGCACTGAGGAGGGGCCGCATGCGACACCGGGGCCCGAACCTCGCCCCCGGGATCCAGCCCCATTTACCCCCTCCGCCCGCACTTCTTCGGCGTTCCCCTCCTTCCTCGGCTTCACACCATGAACTCGTTGCTGCCGTACAGAACCAGCTGCTGGGGCCCCGAGCTGAAGTCCGGCTCCCTCCGGTGGCCCCCCGAGGGCTCGCGCGGGGAGCTGCGGCTCAGCCTGAGCCGGTGCCGGGTCTTGCCGGCGCCGTGGCTCCCCTCGGCCTCGGCCGACGGGGCCCCCAAGCCGTAGGAGGTGAGCAGGGGCCCGGAGGAGGAGGAGCGGAACCGGTAGTGAGGGGAGGGGGAGCCCGAGGCGTTGGAGGAGAGCGAGGAGGACGGGTGGTAGGAGGAGGAGACGGTGGAGGCGGAGTCCGCCGAGTCCTGGGAGTCGGGCTGACGGCGCAACGCTCGTCGGCTCTTCGCCTCGGACTTCCTGTAGTGGAAAGCACCGCGCTCTGCAGAGAGAGAGAGAGAGAGAGAGAGAGAGAGAGAGACATCAAAACCCTGTAATAAAAAACAGTAAAGTGACTCTCTCTCTCTCTTTCCTGTCATCTTTCTACTGCCAGTTGTTTTGCACGTGCACACCCACCCACACCTATATACCCACACACACACACACACACACACACACACACACATATACCCACCCACACACCAACACACACACCCCTATATATCCACCCACACACCAACACACACACACACACACACGCACACACACACACACACACACACACACACACACATATACCCACCCACACACCAACATACACACACACCCCTATATACCCACCCACACACCAACACACACACACACACATATACCCACCCACACACCAACATACACACACACCCCTATATACCCACCCACACACCAACATACACACACACCCCTATATACCCACCCACACACCAACACACACACACACACACACCCCTATATATCCACCCACACACCAACACACACCCCCACACACACACACACACACACACACACACACACACACACACACACACATATATACCCACCCACGCACCAACACACACACCCCTATATGCCCACCCACACACCAACACACACACCCCTATATACCCACCCACACACCAACACACACACCCCTTATGCCCACCCACACACCAACACACACACACATATATACCCACCCACACACACACCTCCCTATATACCCACCCACACACACACCTATATACCCACCCACCCACACACACACACCCCTACATACCCACCCACACACCAACACACAAACACACACACACATATACCCACCCACCCACACACACACACACACACACACACACATATATACCCCCCCCCCACACACACACACACACACACATATACATCCATCCACCCACCCACACACACACATATAGACACACCCATCCCCCCCCCCCCCCCCACACACACACACACACACACACACCACGTACCAGAGAGGTCTGAGGCGGCCCCCTCCGTCTCCATGGTGATGTTTTCGGAGCTGTCCGCCGTCCCGATAGACGCTTCAGATTCAGGCGTGTCATCGTCGGACGTCCGCGGCTCCAAGATCAACATCTCATACGTCATCTCCTCCCTGCCGACACACACACAAACACACACACACACACACACACACACACACACACACACACACACTTATCTAAATTATTGTAATTACATTTGAACTTTTGGCCGTTTCTGATACGCTGTGCAACTTCAATTTATTTTATAAGTTCCTACTTGGTCCACAAGATATTGGTCCTAAAGATAAGGCCAGTTGTGTCCTGATAACAGCTGTGATACTGTGTGCGTGTCCCTGAAGGGTTCAATGTCAGACTGTCGAGTAATGACATTCAGTAACACGGCAACTCGTTCAAACGGTTTGTTCTTTCCATCTGAACGGGTCGACCCCAGAGACGTACTTTTCTTTCTGCAGACTCTCGATCTGCTCGGTGAGGATTCGCTCCTCCTGCTGCATCGCCTGCTGCTGCTGCTCGTTCAGCCCGGCCTCTGCTGCATCATCCTCTCCTCCTGCTCCTCCTTCTTCTTCTACTACTTCTCCTCCTTCTCCTCCTCCTCCTCCTGCATTCTCTCCATCCATCACCACCACCGCAGGGGCCCCTTTGGGGCTGAGAGGAGGCGATGATGGCGTGTTGGCGCTTTGACGAACACGGCCTTTGCTCTGCAAGTTCACACAAGAAAAGAAAAAAATCGCAGAGTAAGAGAGTGTCGTAGTGGAGGCTGACAAATAATAATATATATTTATTGTTGTTGTTGTTGTTGACGGTGACAGCGATGGAACAGACAGCAGACTCGCTATAGACACAGCTGGATTTACACCACATTTGTTACAGAGGATGTATTGACAAAGATACGGCGAAGAAACGACGAGGTCAGCTAAATATCACCACACACACACACACACACACACACACACACACACACACACACACACACAATTAAGCGTGAAGTCAATTCAACAATGCTGGCAGTACGCTAACTACATTAGCTTCCAAATGTATACTATGGGGACGGCGTGTTGCTGGGGACAGCAGCAACAATTAGCTTGTTGCTGCTGCTACAATCCCATCTGTTCACACAACAGTTGCGTAACGCCTCTGCGGGCGGCACAAAGGCAACACACTGCGGATTTGAGGTTACTAAGATGCTTTATTGTCACACACACACACACACACTGATTACCTCATCATGGCACCTGTTCCCTTGAACCACACCCTCGCTCAATTGAGCGCAACCCCGCCGCCACAAGTTGCTTACAAGCGACATTAAAGCAACTTTAGTCAATTTTATTGACATCACCGATCACAAATCTGCCTCAAGGGGTTTTCCAGCATTCGATACCTTCTGTCCTTAGACCCTCAGGACACAGATGATACGATTGAGTCCAGCTGAAGTGCTGCAGTCTATTTATTAGGATATTTGGGAACAAAGCTGAACAAATAAAACCTCGGGCTCGAACAATGGCGTCCGTGCGAAGCCATGATGTGAAAGCCCAGAGTGTTTTTTAATAATAAAGAAGTAATTTCTTTCTCGTTATATATGTTCCTTTAACGTCTTCTACTCCCCTCCGCTTTACCATAGACAGCTTTTTGTCTTTTTTTAGTGTTGGTACAGAGGATCTGTTAGGCGAGGCAGACAGCAGGTCAGCAGTGACACAGACAGGCCTATAAGATGGCCCACGCTGAATTATGTCTCATGAGTTGTTGATTTTAGGGTTGATACCATTTGTTCTACAGATTTGGTGCAATGTATTCCTGAAGTTCTTCTCGTTTCATGATAACTTCACTCTGAGCCGGCCACAGCCTCTGAAAGACAGTCAAGTCGTCCGCAAAGGAGTAGAAGAGCTCAAATTTTCAATTTCCAATTTTGGAAAAATATTAAAACTCCAAATGTGAAGTCATGAGAACAAAGATTAGTCCATGAACAGTGTCATATCTATTTCATACCTGCTGACAGACACAATTCATTACCTAAATATAAATCCATATCACACTGTTTTATAGTCAATAACAACAAGTACTGTACTTCAGTAAAGTACCTTGAAGTTGTTGTTTTTTTTACTTTTTATTTTGTGTTTTCATCACATTAGAGTCCTCCTTGACATCAAAATAAACAAACATGATAAAGCAGGTACCAAATAGTCAAAACGAAGGCGTTTAGTGTCGGTAGTCTAAATACGAGTATAAATTCTAACTCTTACATACATGAACATCCAGACTAACAGATGCCCATACACTTACGCAGCAGTCTACACACACACCCGTACAGCATACCCGGATGCTCCCTCCTCCATGTACTCACTTCAACATACACACTCCACCAGGAGGGCTCAGCGAGGAGGAGGGGAGGACCGAAACGCCCAACCAAGTACAGTTAAATACAATTAAGTAATGCATGCATTAAGTACCAAAAATGAAGTAAATAACAATGAGGAAAAAAAAAAAGAATAATACAAAATAGAAGAAAATGAAATCAAAATCAAAAAGAAATGGAATAAAAAAATATATATATATATATATATATATATATATATATATATATATATATATATATATCAAGTAAATTAAAAGATACTGAAATGAAAGGAAGCTGACATTCATATTCGGGCAGGGTTTACAAATTGGCACAGCAGTGATATTCTGGAGGTAGAGCTTGGTTTTGTTACTCCATCGTATCTAGGTATAGTGTAACCGAAGTCCATCGTCTTGTGAAGGTATCTGTTTTCATTTGTAATTTTGCAGTCATTTTTTCTATTGTGTGGACCTGTTTTAATCTCTGTCTCCATTGAGTTATTGATGGTGGGTTTACAGTCCTCCAGTTCACAGTTATCGTTTTCCTGGCAATAATTAAAAGAATACGCAAAATATACCTCCTATCAGTGTCCCCTAAATCCTTCGGTATGGACCCCAGCAGAAATATTAGTGGCTCTAAGGGTACCTCCACCACTTCTATAATGTTATTGATTTCTGTTTTAATGTTTTTCCAGAACCCTCTAACTAGTGGACAGTCCCAAAAGATATGCGTATGATCTCCTATTTTTCCACAATTTTCTCCAACATGCTCCAACAATGCTACTTCATACTTCTATTCCACTACATTTCAGTCAAATAATATATATATATATATATATATATATATATATATATATATATATATATATATATATATATATATATATATATATATATGACTATGGTTACTTTTTTAGTTTAAATTATTATAAAAATAATTTTAATTTAAAAAAGAGCTCCTTATCAACAAGTTACAACATTAACATTACTGCATCAATATTAATGGGCCAGTAATATTATGATAGAATGCCCCATTCTAACAAACAAATACTTTTGATTACTTTTTAGTCGTTGATGATACTTTAGTACTTTTTGACGACCAAGATGTCGACGCATCTTTTGATCTGGCAAAGTTTAGGTACAGCTGCTTGGTAGAGAAAACCGAGAATATGTTGGCAATGTTTTCCAGGAATACATATTACACAGTGGTTTCCTTCCTTGTTAAAGTGCACTAACAGGAAGTTGCATAATGTCACATCAGTCACTGCTTCTGCTATATTTCACAAAAGCTGCAATGGAAGGATTTTAGTTTTGTCACCATTTAGATGATGAGTGAGAGGAAACACATCCACGTCAATGCTGAGCCATCAGGATTATTCACTGGGCCGATCAGCTGATCTTACCATGGACTTCCTGATGTGGGTCAGTCTGCTCTTGGCTTTGCTCTCTGCAAACTCCAGACTGTTGATGTCCTTCAGACGAGCTTTGTACTTGCCCATCTGCTCGTTGATGATCAGCTCCACACACCTGCAGGGGGAAGAGATCCATTTAGAGGAGAGCAGAACACAAGTAGAACCAAGGATATTTGTAATTGACTAAATTTGTGCAGAAGAAAGGCTTTAGAAGGCATAGAAGGCTTTTACGTAAGTAAGCCAACATGTGTCGCGCCGTCCAATCAAAAGCATCAACTATGTAAACAGGAAGTCACTTTAGCATCTCAAGCTGTAACATAACTTACAAAATATACAGATTTAAAGTGGCAAATCATATATTAAACATAACTACCAATCATTTGTAGATGTAGGACTTTGGGTTATTTGAGTATTTTCATTTTCTGCCGCTTTACTTTGTACTTCACTACAATTCAAAAGGAAAATGTTGGACATCTTTTTTTGCATAACTTTAGTGTTCACATGAATTATACAAAATATAAATCGACAAATACATTATGACGTCGTCGTAAGATAAAACCGTATTGGTCTCTCTCTGACTTTGCAGTCCGTGAGTATAAACATTGGGATCGGGAGTCGCTCATGTTCACCAATGTTGATTGAACTTTCCTTTGCCATGTAACTAACATACATTATTAATTTAGGTGGCGTCGCCTTTATGTCTCGTACGTCTGTTTTATTAAAACTTTGTCCCTACAGGCCTCCATACAGGCGTTGTGGTAAAACATTTGCGTCATCACTACCTGGATTGTTATCTCTGGATTAAACAAGGTTCAGTCTCGTGCTGCAACACACTTTGAGCAGGAGACCAAATAGAAATAGTGGATGTAAAGACCAAAACATATAATGTACTTAAACCTTTCCATAAAATAGAAAGGAAAAAGCGTCTCTGTTGCATTCAGTTATTGTGTTCACAAGCTGAACACAATAGAGCGGGGGACGTACGCTGTGGTCTTGCTGATGTCTTGGACGCTCTGCAGCGGGTCGATGGTGTCGGGGCAGCGCAGGATGCAGGGAGCGAACACGATGGCGAGGGCGTTGGCCGACATCCTGTTAGTCTCCTCCTGCAGGGCGATCCTGAAACACACCGCAGTATAATCCCGTTAATCCTGACGCTACGGGGCGTGACAACCACAGCAGACGGGTCCCGGCATTTGACCGAGACGGCTAATCCATTGTGTTTCATAAGCAGTGAGAAAAACACACAAAAGACACTTTGCTCACAGACATTATGAGATCGCATTATGAGACCCCGGTTACTTAAACGCAGGCTGAACTGCTGATGTTGCCTCTTATCCCATCGCTCACCTGACCAGATGGAAGATGAGGCGCTCCAGCGTGCTGAGGTGTGTCCTGCTGAGCTGGTCGATCACCGAATACACCCCCCGGATCACCTCCCGCCTGTCTGGCTGACCTGAAGAGGAAAACAAACACGCCCCCTCAGACCAAGAACCACTGCACCTGCAGCACTCTGACTCTCGGCCGGAGGACACGGAGCCACTGCTGGGGCTGACTGTGAGCTCACCCATGGCCCGGAGGAACTCCTCGTACAGTTCAAAGGTCATCAGAGGGCTGGGGAGGTCACGGAGCCACTGTTTGAGAACGCTGGCAATGACGTGGATGTTGTAGTCATCCAGGTTCACAACGCTCACGTCTGCAACACACAAACACACGTTCAGGCAAATGTACTCTCCTCTTTCTCCTTTTGTGACTCTGTAAAGTGTATTGAGACATAGCAGTAGGAGAAGACCTAGTAGTAGTAGTAGTAGTAGAATACCTAGTAGTAGTAGTAGAATACCTAGTAGTAGTAGTAGTAGTAGTAGTAGTAGAATACCTAGTAGTAGTAGTAGTAGTAGTAGTAGTAGAAGACCTAGTAGTAGTAGTAGTAGTAGTATTAGTAGTAGTAGAATACCTAGTAGTAGTAGTAGTAGTAGAATACCTAGTAGTAGTAGTAGTATTAGTAGTAGTAGAATACCTAGTAGTAGTAGTAGTAGTAGAATACCTAGTAGTAGTAGTAGTATTAGTAGTAGTAGAATACCTAGTAGTAGTAGTAGTAGTAGTAGAATACCTAGTAGTAGTAGTAGTAGTAATAGTAGAAGACCTAGTAGTAGTAGTAGTAGTAGTAGAATACCTAGTAGTAGTAGTAGTAGTAGAAGACCTAGTAGTAGTAGTAGTAGTAGTAGAAGACCTAGTAGTAGTAGTAGTAGTAGTATTAGTAGTAGTAGAATACCTAGTAGTAGTAGTAGTAGTAGAATACCTAGTAGTAGTAGTAGTAGTAGTAGTAGTAGAAGACCTAGTAGTAGTAGTAGTAGTAGTATTAGTAGTAGTAGAATACCTAGTAGTAGTAGTAGTAGTAGAATACCTAGTAGTAGTAGTAGTATTAGTAGTAGTAGAATACCTAGTAGTAGTAGTAGTAGTAGAATACCTAGTAGTAGTAGTAGTATTAGTAGTAGTAGAATACCTAGTAGTAGTAGTAGTAGTAGAATACCTAGTAGTAGTAGTAGTAGTAATAGTAGAAGACCTAGTAGTAGTAGTAGTAGTAGTAGAATACCTAGTAGTAGTAGTAGTAGTAGAAGACCTAGTAGTAGTAGTAGTAGTAGAAGACCTAGTAGTAGTAGTAGTAGCAGTAGAAGACCTAGTAGTAGTAGTAGTAGTAGAAGACCTAGTAGTAGTAGTAGTAGTAGTAGAAGACCTAGTAGTAGTAGTAGTAGTAGTATTAGTAGTAGTAGAATACCTAGTAGTAGTAGTAGTAGTAGAATACCTAGCAGTAGTAGTAGTAGTAATAGTAGAAGACCTAGTAGTAGTAGTAGTAGTAGTAGAATACCTAGTAGTAGTAGTAGTAGTAGAAGACCTAGTAGTAGTAGTAGTAGTAGAAGACCTAGTAGTAGTAGTAGTAGTAGTAGAAGACCTAGTAGTAGTAGTAGTAGTAGAAGACCTAGTAGTAGTAGTAGTAGTAGTAGAAGACCTAGTAGTAGTAGTAGTAGTAGTATTAGTAGTAGTAGAATACCTAGTAGTAGTAGTAGTAGTAGTAGTAGAAGACCTAGTAGTAACAGTCGTAGTCATAGCAGTAGTAGTAGTAGTAGTACAAGAGTCATAGTAGTAGAGTCGTAGTAGTAGTAGAAGACCTAGTAGTAGTAGTAGTAGAGTCGTAGCAGTAGTAGAAGACCTAGTAGTAGTAGTAGTAGTAGTAGTAGACCTAGTAGTAGTAGTAGTAGTAGTAGTAGTAGTAGTAGAGTCATAGCAGTAATAGAAGACCTAGTAGTAGTAGACCTAGTAGTAGTAGTAGTAGTAGTAGTAGAGGCATAGCAGTAGTAGAAGACCTAGTAGTAGTAGTAGTAGTAGTAGTAGTAGAGTCATAGCAGTAGTAGAAGACCTAGTAGTAGTAGTAGTAGTAGTAGTAGTAGCAGCAGAAGACCTAGTAGTAGTAGTAGTAGTAGTAGTAGTAGTAGTAGTAGTAGTAGAGTCGTAGCAGTAGTACAAGACCTAGTAGTAGTAGTAGTAGTAGTAGTAGTAGTAGTAGTAGAGTCATAGCAGTAGTAGAAGACCTAGGAGTAGTAGTAGTAGTAGTAGTAGAGTCATAGCAGTAGTAGAAGACCTAGTAGTAGTAGTAGTAGTAGTAGTAGTAGTAGTAGTAGTAGAGTCATAGCAGTAGTAGAAGACCTAGTAGTAGTAGTAGTAGTAGTAGTAGTAGTAGTAGTAGAGTCATAGCAGTAGTAGAAGACCTAGTAGTAGTAGTAGTAGTAGTAGTAGTAGTAGTAGTAGTAGAGTCATAGCAGTAGTAGAAGACCTAGTAGTAGTAGTAGTAGTAGTAGTAGCAGCAGAAGACCTAGTAGTAGTAGTAGTAGTAGTAGTAGTAGTAGTAGTAGTAGTAGAGTCGTAGCAGTAGTACAAGACCTAGTAGTAGTAGTAGTAGTAGTAGTAGTAGTAGAGTCGTAGCAGTAGTAGAAGACCTAGTAGTAGTAGTAGTAGTAGTAGTAGTAGTAGTAGAGTCGTAGCAGTAGTAGAAGACCTAGTAGTAGTAGTAGTAGTAGTAGTAGTAGTAGAGTCGTAGCAGTAGTAGAAGACCTAGTAGTAGTAGTAGTAGTAGTAGTAGTAGTAGAGTCGTAGCAGTAGTAGAAGACCTAGTAGTAGTAGTAGTAGTAGTAGTAGTAGTAGTAGTAGAGTCGTAGCAGTAGTAGAAGACCTAGTAGTAGTAGTAGTAGTAGTAGTAGTAGTAGTAGTAGAGTCGTAGCAGTAGTAGAAGACCTAGTAGTAGTAGTAGTAGTAGTAGTAGAGTCGTAGCAGTAGTAGAAGACCTAGTAGTAGTAGTAGTAGTAGTAGTAGTAGTAGTAGTAGTAGTAGAGTCGTAGCAGTAGTAGAATACCTAGTAGTAGTAGTAGTAGTAGTAGTAGAGTCGTAGCAGTAGTAGAAGACCTAGTAGTAGTAGTAGTAGTAGTAGTAGTAGAGTCGTAGCAGTAGTAGAAGACCTAGTAGTAGTAGTAGTAGTAGTAGTAGTAGTAGTAGTAGTAGAGTCGTAGTAGTAGTAGTAGTAGTAGTAGTAGTAGTAGTAGAGTCGTAGCAGTAGTAGAAGACCTAGTAGTAGTAGTAGTAGTAGTAGTAGTAGTAGTAGTAGTAGTAGTAGTAGAGTCGTAGTAGTAGTAGTAGTAGTATTAGTAGTAGAGTCATAGTACTAAGAAGAGAGGCGTAGTACTGGTGCTACTCATCTTAGTAGAAGAAGACGTAGAAATGATGTAGCAGAAGGAGCAAAGAGTAGAAAAACTAGTAGTAGTTCTAGTAGAGTTATTGTATTAGTAGTAGAAAACGAGGAGGAAGAACAAGAATAATATGTTCACGTTTTGTAACATAGTTTTCACAACAGAAGCACAAATGTAATTCAATAAGAATGAACATGAACGCTCTGAAAACACAGATATGAAACATTCCTATTTCTCCACATGTCTCACCTGTGTCCAGCCCCAGACGCAGCTCTTTGATCTTATTGGTGGAGCCCGACTTCCTGTAGATGCCCTCCGTGTAGAGGCCGTGCATCTCGATGTAGTTGATGAGTTTCTCCACCAGCTGGGGAACCGTTCGCTCCTCGCTGGTCAGACGGGACAACTCCACGCCGTACTGACGCGACGACAGCTCCGGGTCGTACTGGTGTACAAAAACACAAACGCGTCCCGTCACAGAGCGCCGACTGTGTGACTTTAGGCGGACTACTGAAAATATGCTGACGTCAGATCCTCTGAGGGCATTGAATGTGTTTTATTAGTCAGAAAATCTACTTCATTTGAATTAAAGGAAGATTGTTTTACTTCATCTTTTAGAAAAGGTACATAGTGCTGGTTTATAAGGAGCTAAAATAACATCCGTATCCGGTCTAATCTTTTTAAACCGCTGTGATATTTCAGTTCACACGGCCAGATAAATATAAAAATGTGCTCTTACCTTTTTGCTGCACTTGGTGGTCATCTTGGAGCAGCACTTCCTGTGGCAGGCGTAGCGACACACTGCAGATTAAAAGAGATCCACACAGTCAGACTTCTGAAACCTCTGCGCAAATGTAACAACAGCTGCAGACAGACAGACAGACAGACAGACAGACAGACAGACAGACAGACAGACAGACAGACAGACAGACAGAACCTCAAAGTCTGAAGAAAAGAAACGCAGAGGCGTCAGAGGGTTTGAAAGTGATGTCTGCTGCTCACTGAGAGCTTGGAACTAGATAGAAGATGGATTTATGAGGTTAAATCCAATTTTGAATGTGCATAGTGTGTGTGTGTGTGTGTGTGTGTGTGTGTGTGTGTGTGTGTGTGTGTGTGTGTGTGTGTGTGTGTGTGTGTGTGTGTGTGTAGAGTAGGAGGGGGTGTAATGTGCCGTGAGGGTGGAAATAAAAACCACACACACGGCGTCAGTGCCTGTGAGTGAGTGAGTTAGGAGAACATTAGGAACTGCTGGTGGTGTGTATATCTGTCTGTGTGTATGAGAGAGAGAGAGAGAGAGAGAGAGAGAGAGAGAGAGAGAGAGAGAGAGACTTCCTACAAAGATGCAAAACAAAAGGCAAATACATGTTTTGTAAAAGGTAAAAATAAGGGAAACATCCAATGCTTTCTTGTTGGTAACTCAGATATTCCATGACTTTCACCCACGCCTCACACTAATAATGTACAAGTACTGCACTGCACCTTTTTGTCCTGTTTCTACCTCTTTGTCGATACATTTATGAAGTATGAGGTCGGGTGGCTTGACATTAAGAATGATCCATTATTTATTCATCAGCTCTTCTGAAGAGAGAAGTTAAATAGGAACACAGTGAAGTGCAGTAAGACCTGCAGTCTCTCAATGGAACGAACTTTGTTTATTTACTACTGTAGCTCCAGCGGATGATGCAGGATGACAGCTCACAGCTCCTGGCCACAAAATAAATGTTTCTCCTTTTGAGGTGACGTTTCATGCAATAGCAGACGTGGTCAAAATAGTGCCGGTTTTAACCTTGTTTACAGGATTTTATACATATTTTTTACACATAAATGTACAGTTATCCTTCCATTACATTGAGGAACAGAGGCGTCCGAACGCCCCACGGAGGTCACCGATACGTCATCCAACTCTTCCACGACACAGAGCCCACTGGCTCATACGAACAGAGATTTGTAAACACGAGACACAGCAGAAGTAATACAAAAAAAAAGTGTGACAATCGATTGAAGTGTGCGTCCTCACGTTTGCAGACGCAGGCTCGGTCCATCATCCAGATGAGGGAGGAGCAGTACTCGCAGTAGGTGGGGATGCTGTACTGGGTGGACTTGAAGATGTGGCCGTTGTGTTCTTCCACCTGCAGCAGAGACACCGGTCAGCTCAGCGCAATCAACTTATTTATTAATCCAAAACCCCTTGAGGCGCCAATGCACCGTTAAAACTCACAATGTCCGTTTCCTTCTTCCTCGACTTCTTGCGTTCTCGCTTCGGAGCCTGAAAAGAAACCAACGTGTTCAAAGAATCACAGCACTTCCTATAACTATTCTACCCAACAACCTATTTTAGATGTTTCTAGTGAATGCTGAACATTTAAAGAATTGATAACAATAGTTTTTATTTTTTTATTTTATTTTAATTCCCGGTAAGAATCCCAAAAGTCAACTATATTCTTCCTTAAACAATTCAGGTAAAGACTTCAACTTTACATCCACTTTAAAAGTATTTTCCTCTTTTGCTGTGTAAGGAACAAAGGACCACACATCTCTTGGGAAAATAATCAGAGAGAGGAGGAATCTTCATCTGCATTTGAAAATAAATAGAAATACTTGTAATTATCATGCTTTTCTGTCATTTTTCACTTTCTCACCCTGCCGATCGTTCCCTCCATGGGCTTGTACTCGGTCATGAACTCGTCCAGGAAGACCTTGAAGGTGTTGACCCACACCTTCACGGGCGATTCGCACCAGTCCCTCTGCTCCAGACGCATGGTCTTCTCCAGGATCTGCTCGAACAGCGCGTAGAGGTCCTTGTACCGGATGCTCTTCCCGTCATCCATCTGGCGAGGGTGTGGGCAAAAGGAAAGGAAAATATTCAGAATCATCAGCGATGTTTGTGTTTCAAATGACAGATTACTAGATTTACTACTCAGGGTTCTCCGATAGAAACATTTTATATTTTGTTTTTTTACAGTTCATTTTACTCCACTTAGATGCAAGATGGCGGCGTTGCCTCGTCTGCAGACAATCACACCGTGCTTCTTTTTATTAACTCTCAAAAAACACTTTATTTCATCTCATGATGACTCTCTGTCTCTTTAAGCTCCCCTCCTAAAGAAATGTCTCGTTGAATCGCATGTTTTCCGATCAAAGGAGCCCACAATAAAACGGACCGCGTTGTCTTATTTTCTCACAGCAGCGAGGACTCACCGCCAGCGCGGTGGAGTAGGAGTTGAAGATGTTGATCCTGAACTCCCTCAGCGCCTTCTTGAAGACGACGTCCACCATGGTGTCCTTCTTGCCGTCCTCAGACTCCAGGTCGGCGATCTGCAGGGACAGAAGCTTTTCAAGTTAACGAAATGTGAATAAAACACGCTGGAAAAAAGAGGCAGCAATGATTTACTGAGATTAGTTTTATTGAAAAAGTGGACACTGTGCTGTTGTCCTCCACTGTGGCACAATTATTCCACTTCAAAATAGCCCATTCATAGACAGCTTACAAAGGGAAAATACTATTTTAAATCTGATATAACGGATTCAAGTAGTGACTGCCATTCTTCGAGGTAAATTTAAGACTTTTATACATTCATTAATACACATTATGTGCATAGTCGAGATGATTTCAGCCCAACAATAAACTATGTGTTAGACAAAAAAACGTGTTGCAATGGCACCCAATGGTTCCCCTAATTCCAAGTAAAACAGATTCTCTTTTATTATCTATCTCCTCTAAAATGATTTTGTTTACGCCGATTAAAGCATGAACGAATTACAGATAAGTGTCTTGCTCAGACACTTTCTCCCAGTTAATCTGGATCGTCTGCAGAAAAATAAAAGAATAATTTGGGCCTACTTTCTATAAAAGAAATACAACGTCTCTGAAGTAAGATGTTGCCGTTTAACTTGACAAGATGAATGCATCAACACTGCGACGTCGACAAACTAAATCATATTGACCCCGGTTGTGTTGGGGTGGCGCTGGAAACTTCACAGACGGATGTTAAAGCTAAAAAAAATCCGTCCCTCACCTTCTTCATGAGGAAGTCGTTCATGCTGCGGTAGTCGTGGGCCGAGCTGAGGATGTGCAGGGCGTCGTTCTGCCACTGGCCCGGTTCCAGAGCGATGCTGCTGATCTTCACACTGCGGCGCCTCCTCATCTTGGGAGACGGCTCCTTGTTCTCCACGCTGTCCCTGACCCCCCGAGAGGGAGCCGCCTCCAAATCTGGGCTGTGGGGAGGAGAAGAAGGGCCTTCTGGGGAGGAGGATGCAGGTAGAGAGAAGCTGGATTACTAAAATATCACTTTTTTTGCTGTATACTGTAATACGCTATTCATCATAACCTCTGACCTCCTTGTTTGGAAGGCAACCAAAACTAGAATGCGTCTGCAAATTGTATTCAAAATATATATTTGTTTACCATGCGTCTCTCTGGCTTCGCTCCCGCTGGCCTGCTTCTCTCTCGACAACTTTTTCTCGCCGTGCTTCGTCTTGCTCCAGAAGCGTATCCTTCCCCTCATCCTGCTGAATCACACAACGCAATTAAGTTCCAGAAAAGAAAAAATAATTGGAAAAAGTCTCAGGCCGTAAACGGAGAATTGTGTGACCGAATAAGAAAGTCAAATACTAAATCGTATACAAATTTCCCCGGACAAACAAAAGTTACTTCTTGAATGTGTTTCCTTCTGTAAAAAGCATTTTGCGGGTTCAATATCTTGCCCGAGGACATTTTAGGGGATCGAAAAGCGGGTATTTTTGACTCGAGGACGACCCGCTCTTCCTCTGTGCCCCAGCCTCATGAGGAGGATGTCTAATGTGATTAGAGACTCCCTCACCTTCCATCCTGACTGGAGGTCTTCCTGAGGACCTCCACCTTGCCCAGGTCTCCGGACGACATGGTCTTGTGGATCTTCTTCTGGTCTTTGTGAGACGGCTGCAGAGCAGAGAACAGGAACAGGAACATGCATGTCAATGACAGGATTTAAACTGGTCCAGGACGCTGCTGCTTTTGTTGAACTGGTTCCTTTACATTCTCATGGACAGACACGTCATGTTATGTCGTAATATATCAATATACTACATAGAGTTTAGTATGCCGTGCATATTTGTAAATCATGTAAAAGGAGAGCATGTTGAGGTTGATATAATAAATCTGCTGAGTGAGTGAAATCAGCCGATGTTGAGGCATCGAGAGGGAAACGGAGCTCATGCGTAGAAAGTCGACGTTGTTAGTGAGAAGTCGCTCTGCTCGAGTCCGGCATGCAGCAGTCGGCGTGCAGAGCGACACGAGAAGTGACGTCGGGTTTTTCAGGAGAGGCTGAAACATGGAGGGGGAGGAAGCTCTTCGGTCGGTCCGGACCGCGAACGTCTCTTTTCATTGTTGTGACAGAAGAAGATGCAGAAGATGCAGAGATACTTTGATGCGTGTGGCATTTTGAGTTTTTAACCTTCCATTTGACCTTCAAGAGCAAACTGCCACACTGGGAGAAGTATTCTTTAAAGTGGCGGATTCACAATTTTCATCGGACAAGTTTACCAGCAGCGGCAAATGCTTTCAAGGATGAATTATTCGGCTCCACCGAACAACACCTCGCTTGTTGTGTACTGAAGGAAATAATACGAAAATCAAACTCCAAAATGAAGCATCCCCTAAAAGAGAGAGAGATGCGCTCTTGCGTGAGATGAAAAGGCCTCAGGTGGCGACTCAGAGGGTTAGCAGTGTTAGAGGCTCCTCCCCCCGGCGCTCGGGCCAGCTCCACCCGAGAGGAAGGCGGCGGCGGAGGGATAGGAGGGAGGGAGGGCGCCCCGAGCGGACAGGAAACAGTCAATCGACTGGAGGTCAAGGGACCACCGGCTATCCGGCGCTTTACCATCTCGGAGTCGCTGTGGCGGTCGGCGTTTGGGGGCGACAGGGCGGGGGGCAGCGCGTGGGAGTCGGCGGGGACGTAGTACTCGTCGTCGTCGTCCGACTGGGTCGCCCCCTCGGAGTTACAGCGGGTGAGGAAGTCGGAGCGCGTCCGGGACATTCGCGCTTTCTTTTTGGGGACGGGGCGGCCCACCTGCTTCCAGGCAACCACAGGGACATCAGGTCAGCTGTGTGTGTGTGTGTGTGTGTGTGTGTGTGTGTGTGTGTGTGTGTGTGTCTTTAGCATTGGGAGACGAGGCTGTCCAAACGTCTGTTCGGGGTTAGCTTTCTTCCTCTAAAGGTTTATTTTCATATCTATCAGCTGTGTAGAATGAGCTTCTTTATTATCGATAAGTGTGTTGCATGTAAATCAGCTGATTGTATATGCTGGTTTGATTTTGTGTATATTTTTATTTATTGCACAGAGAGCATAATATCAGCTTGATTGGCCAGGTATGAGAACACATACACACCAGGTTACTTTTCAGTCAAAATCCTTGTATTCGTGAGCTTGCGTGGATAATTAAAGTGAATCTGATTCTGATGTTTCAATATTTTTTTGTTTTACAATGAGAAATGTACCCTCAACATAAAATCATAGTGTGAGGGAGCAGGTTGGTGTGTTCATGTAAGTGTGTGTGTGTGTGTGTGTGTGTGTCCGTCCTACCTCTCTGCTTCTGAATCCGATGGATTTAGAGTCGTCTCTGAACATGGCCAGAGATCGTTCCTGGTTCACCAAATCCTTATCTGACCTGCAACACACACAAAAAAAAAAACACATTCAAAGTTTTAGAAAAAGCCAAAAAATTCGACAAAAATGTCAAAAAGAAATATGGTACTTTTGGGAAGTTCGCACAAAGAAAAACATCTTAAAACATTACACTTTATTAAAATGAAGGCTGCTACAATCAGGTTATGGGTTTCTAATTTGTACAATATATCACATTCACATACATATAAAGCTCTTTTCCTGGAAATGTTTGCTTATGAAAGTCTTTTGTTGTAATTGTATGGGTTTGGTGTATTTTGAGATCTTCTAAAAGCACCCTGACCTTAACGGGTCCACTTACTTGGAGAAGGGCAGCTTGCGTCTGGGCGGGGAGAACACGGTGTTTTGGGGTTTCTCCACCATGTTCACAATCACCGTCTGGGCCGAGCTCTTCTTCTGAGCCTTCGGTGGTTTTGTGTCCAGCACCGGACTGGGAGCCTCCTGCTGGGGCCGCGCCGCCTTCCTCTCCTGCTGACCGGAGGGGAGGACGGCGGGGACGGCGGCCTTCGGCTGCAGGCCGATCTGGATGTCCACCTCTGAGGAGCAGAGCCCCGATTCTGGACTTGACGGATCCGCCACCCCGGGTGCGTCGCTCTCCGCCTGGGGGACAATCCCATGTGGCGGTTCCGCCTCTGATGCCACTGCAACGGGGGTCATTTGGGAACCGGGCGACGCTGCGCCTGCTCCGACAGCTCCTTCTGGCTCCGCCTCCTCCACGGGGCTCTCCTTCTGCATGCTGATCAACACCACCACGGGCCGACGAGACGTGGACTCTCGTCTCTCTCTGTGGGACTTCGCCGTCGGTTCGTGAGCCGGACTCTGGTCCGAGGCGATGTAAAAAGTCGCCCTCGGCTTCTCGTTGACGTTTGAGTCTCTCAGTTGGACGTCCGGCGCTCCGGGTTGTTCCTGAGGGGCAGTCGGTTGGGAACCGAAGCCTCCAGAGCCGTCCGTGTCCATGTCTTCCACGCCGAGCAGCTCAAAGCTACCGTGACTCGAATGTCTGTGAGGGTCCTCCGGCTGACAGGCCGAGTCTTCTTGGACGCTGGTGGTTCGGACCTTGAGAAGCTCCAGGCTGAACTGGGCCTGCTCCAGCTCCCTCATGCGCCTGCTCTCCCGCTTCGACCGGTTCTTAAGGCTCGGCTCGTCCGTGCTCCTGCTTCGCTCAGAGTCCTCTTCTTTTTCCGTCTCTCCCGAATCTAACGGAGCAGACTTGGAGTCGTCGGACAGTTCGACAGAGACATCCTGGACGTGAGCTTCCTGCCCCGATGAGGCGAGGTCCTCCATGGCTCCTGCATCCGCCTCCGGTGGTGGACTCTGTTGTCTTTCATGCCGCTGCTTCACCTCCCTGAACCTAAAAGACATTATCAGGGAATAATTTAGAAGACTGTCTCCATTCAAGGCAGAATACTGAACAGAATATTAAACACACCAAGAAAGATGCCTTCAAAATTCGTTGCTTTTCTTCAATAAAACATTCGCTCTTTGCTGATTTACTTTAGGTTTGATGTACTTGAAGATTTTTATGTACTTTTTAAAAAAATTTTATCCTCCCTCATGACCCTCTAAAACATCTAATGTCCTGCTGTGTTGCCTTGAAAACTACTTTAGATAAGACCCAAATAAGTAAAGGAAGTTTGTGGAATTTAATATTTTTTAGAGAAAAATACTGAACAGAATATTAAACACGGCAACCATGATTTTTGCTGAAAACATATATACGCACCAGTTTTGGTTTCTACAGATTTTAAATTAAACCTGCAAAAAAATAGATTTTGACCACTATTTTTAATTGAATTCAAAGTGGCTTCATGCCATGTCATCAGCAAAAGGCACACAGGATGTACTCATATGACATTCAATGTTATAATTCCGGCTGCCAGAACCATATAAACATTCAGGCTCCCTCATGTGGCTCAAAGGAGTCCTGAAGATATCAATGGGGAATAAAAGATTACGGAGGAAGCTCCGCTAATTTATTTGGCGACCCTCATAAAATCTCCTGCGACCCACCTGAGGGTCCCGACCCCGTGTTTGTGATATTTCTGTATTAACCGACGCTGTTGCAGGTAACGTTCCCTCACCTGAGTCGAGCCAGGCGGCCCCTGGCCCTCGCCTGCAGCTGCGTCACGGCCCCCTGCGTGCGGCAGTAGCGGCTCCTCTCCCTGAATCCTCTCCACGCCGCCTGGACCGTTACGGCCGCCGCACATCTGCGTCGGCAGCGACTCCTCCAGCTCCTCTGGATGACGGCGGCGGCGGCGTCCCGGCGCTGCAGGAACCTCCTGCGCTCCCTGTAGCTCCTCCAGGCCGCCTGCAGACACACCGCCGCCTCCTCCTCTTCATCAGCAGAGTCCACGGACGACTGTCTGAGGAGGCAGCGCCGCCACCATCGCTGCAGGAAGACGTGGGGACTTTTTTTATTAAATGTAGACGGAAACACAGACTCAATATTGCTTTTCTTCAATGAAAGATTCATTCAAAAACATGCGTCTTTGAAGATTTCAGGGTTCATACACATTTTGACCAATGCATTTCCATGACTTTAAACCAAATTTCATGAAATAAACATGAAAAAGTGAGAAAATATAGTATTTAAACTAACAATGAGAATTGCAAAGCATACAGTAAACCTTAAATGGCACACATGAATGAGGGACAATAGATTGATTAAAAGAAAAAACATTTGAGCGTAAATGAACGAAATTTTCTATGACTTTTCCATGCCTGGAAATAACCATTTTAAAATGCCATGACTTTTCCAGGTTTTCCATGACCGTAAGAACCCTGTGATTTACTTTTTTAGGTTTGATGTACCTGAAGATTTGGGGATTTTGATGTACTTTTTCAGATTTTAATGTTTTAATCCTCCCTCATGACCCTCCCTCTAAAACATCTCATGTCCTGCTGTGTTGCCGTGAAAGCTACTTTAGGTAAGACCCAAATAAGTAAAGGAAGTTTGTGGAATTTAATATTTTCGTTTTTCATGAGATGCTGCAGAATGGGATGAAACACCCGATCAGACACGGGAATAACTTCATTTTCTTCTGATTTAGAAATGCATTAAATGTCAGATTGTAAATGTGAAATGACTCAATTTCTAAAAAACATTTATTAGAGCTCAAACAGCAGTTTAGAGGGTACGTTTGACCAAATGTTCTCTGTGGGTCCTGCGACTGGGTTTGTTTTCTTTCCGTCTGTCTTCCTCTGAGGACTCTTCCAGAGAAAACACACAGGCGTGAACGCAGCGTTTTCTTCCTCCGTCAATCCTTTCACTGTTTGCTTTCTTACGTTCTCTCCCTCCCTCCCTCGCTCGCTCTCGTTCTCTCCTCAGAGAGATAACAGTGTGTGTCTGTGACAGTTGAGGCCAAACCTTTTGGATTGAGGGCTCATGTATAGAAAGATACGAGGCCGAACAACATAGACGTGTAGTTTTCAACCAGCTACACTGAAACAGTAGTTAAAACAATTAATTAAACACAGTGCCTGGCCTACATGCCCATTTAAAATATGAAGATGTAATGTGTAAAGAGGAAAAGTTCAAACAGGCTAAAATTGCCGGATAATGTGTTTTGTTCTTGGCCTCACTTTAAAGATTACGATGCAAAGTGTATTATCAAGATGGAACAAACAGGCAGAAATGGTAAAGTATTGTTTTTTAAGCCAAAAGACAAAGATGATGTCCCTAAATATAGTGTATTAACTGAGAAATCCAATGTACATACAATTCTTTATTTATCAGAAATATGCTTGAGCCATATTCTAGTTTATTTTTTAAGAATTCACAGGCTACATTTTGTCCACTTCAGATTTACAAGGGTGACTTACTGTGATTAAAAGAACTAGGAAAATAAATCTCATTGTTTCAGACATTATTAATAATGTTGTCATCCAACACATTCAATCACCCTTCATTATTATTATTAAGAAGTCATGTACCAGTATGTTACGACATGTTTAAAATGGTAGAAAGCTCTTTTTAGAATGGAAATCCCTCAAGAAGTCTAATAAATACTGAATATAAGAGAGCAATGATAGCTTGAGTAGTAAGTGGAGGCTGTACATGTGCATCATCTCTAAATCAGACTATATTTAGAGGACCGTGTTCTTCGTATATCTGGAGTAAATGCACCGCTATTAATCACTTAATGCCTAAACAGCTTCAGGGTATGCGTCCTTAATGGACTCCGGAAACCTGAAATGGAAGAAACTTGTCTGTGCTGGATTGTCAAATTGATTCATGATGCACTCACAGCAGTCATTTTATAGCTAATCAGAATCTGAAATATTATCTTAAACTGCATGAACGAGTGTTGCACGGCTCCTCTCCTCCCCACCGCACGGCGTCTCACCTGGATGACGGCGGCGGCTCGCCTCATGTCAACGAAGCGCTTCCTCTCCAGGACGGCCCTGAAGCGGCGCTGCAGCGTGACGATCCGCCGCAGGACCTCCTGGTGCAGGAGGGTCTGCAGACGCTGGCGCTCCGCCTCCCGCAGGAACACCTGCAGCACACGGGGGACATTTAAATAAACGCGTCCAACAGGATAGGAACGGTCCACCGGAGATGGAACTGGTTTCCAGGGAGCCGTACCATCGTGTTGCCCACTTGGTACCCGGCCGGCGGCAGGTGGATCCGCCTGAAGAACTCCCGGATCCCGGACTTGGTTGGGCTCGTTCCTCGAGGCAGCAGCACATGAAAGTGACGCACAAAGTCCTGCAACGCGGTGCAAAGCAGTTTTGGAGTCAAGGAGCGAGACGATATCGGTTAATTCTAAGTTTGCCTCCGAGAAAGAGAGACCGTTACTAAACGTCTCGTTTATTGAGAAAACCTGCTCTTCAAATTTCAAATAAAACAATGACTGTTTTTCTAGTTGATTACTGACAGTGATTCTCTACCTTCAGCCATGTTTTTGCAGCAATAAAAAGTAAGATTGGAATCACAATCAGGTTTATTGACTATGTTAGAATTTGACTCGGTGTTTTCGATGGCTCGCAGTGGACTTCTACGCACAGCGCCAACGAGGAACGTACAGAAGGATTACACTAAGAAACATACGGCTAAGAAAAGGAGAAATATGAGCGATCATAAACGTACATGAAGAGAGAAAACAAGGCAGTAGAATGACCATTAAAACATGGAAATAAACAAGCTAACTGCCCAAAGCTGCAGACATGTACCCCCAACGTTAGATAGCAGAAGGAGAGGATTACCTGGAAGGTGTACTTGATGCTGTATCCTGATTGGCGGATCCGGACGGTCTCCAGCATGCCCGTGTATCTGAGCTGTCTGAGCACCAGGCTGTCGTTGAAGCGCAGCGGCAGCTGATGGACACGGAGAGAAAGAGAGCGGAAAGAGAACGTAAACTAACTGAAATCAGCAGCCGTTCGTGGAAAAGGAAAAAAAGGTTTCAGCAGCGACTCCTCTGCAGAACATTACCTTCTCGGCGTTGGAGCGAAAACATTTGACGAAGTACGGCTCCGACTGATCGAGAGTCTCCATCAGCTTGTTGAGGGACGCCTGCTCACACAAACACAAACCAGTGATGTCACATCCTCGTTCAATGAAGAGGAAATGCAGTACATGTACACACATGCTGTACACGTTTGAGGTAATTGAACTCTTTTAAGAATGGCCGAAAAAACATTTTATTCAGGAAGGTATTTTTTTACCTTGTGTTGATGATTGTCAGCTATTAATTTGTCTTTTTTAAACTTTTTTATTAGGGGTTGCTTTAACCATGTTTTAACTGTTTTTCTAAAAGAAAAGTGCGTTTTAAAATTAAATTTATTATTAATTGTACGTTTCCATTTTATAAACAACATTTCAGAGGGAAATATTGTTCTATATAATTCAGCACACATCTTTTATTTAGTTACTTGTTACTTTAGAGATTCAGATTATTATGAGAAAATATCAATATATAAAATATGACATATATTAAACTACTAATCAGAACATGAAGCAGTGAGATTTGTTACCAGCGGCAACATTAAAGTGATTTACACATAATACATCAACACTTATGACAAATCATATAATATACACTATTCCAAAATGTGCCAAATTGCATGAGTAATTGCTGGTAATACATGTTGTACTTTTAATTAACTAACAGAGTATTTTCACACTAGCTACTTATTGAGGGTACTTCCGTGTTACAAAACAATACAGCCCTAGTAGTGGAAATGTTTGACTGTATTTATGGTTCAAGATTTAAAAAAGGTATTTCCATTGAATTTTTGTAAACCTCTCATGTCCTGAAGTATGTCTTAAATTCAATATGTAGTATTTGTATACATGTCGTAGTGTTGTTAACATCTTTTACTTTGAAATGTTTCAGCAAATATATCCTTGTACACCTGAAACACTTCAGGCTGAGTCACTAATGTTGTTGTAATTCACTGATCCTCCAGCAGGGGGCGACGGCAGCACTGACCTGGAACTGGGCGCTGATGCTGGGCGGCTTCTTCTTCTTGTGCAGGTGGAGCAGAGACTTGGTGATGCGGTCGTGGAGTGTCACGCTGCTCAGGTAACGCAGGGACTTCACCTCCAACAAGTGCTGCGTTCACAAAAACAGATATGAGGAATGAGGAAGCTGAGTGTATGTGTGTGTGTATGTATGTATATATATATATATATATATATATATATATATATATATATATACACCCCCGAACCCTTCTGACCATGCCGTGTCCCGTTTGGTTCTTACCTTGGGAAGGCTCGGCTTGGTTTTGACGTTTTTGTTCCTCCTACAAGTAGAGAAATATTATTATAATAAGCAATATTATTATTCAAATTAAAGATATACCATTATATTAAATATTATATAAATGCTAATACCATTTAAAAGAATATTTACATTCATCAAGTTGGGTTCATTATTACAGATACTAATAATACAGTCTAACCAGAGATGTTTCATCCTCTGAATACCCTGGCTACCACACTACCCATAATGCAAATGGGTGCATTTTTTCCCAGAGGTCCTCCTTTGCTCATCCACCAGCTGAGGGAAATGAAACTTTACGCACATACGTTGAAACTAATTCCTTGCACATATCGACGATATCAGTACTATTGATTGATTATTAGAGCCTACAGCTGATGGATGTTCACATTTGACACATTATGATGTTAAAATTCAGCTGAGACCAATAGTAAACAGATCAAAAGTCAGGTGTCACTCACAGGAGGATGCCCTGCGCTCTCTCCAGGAGCTTGCTGCTGGTCGAGTTGAGGAAGATCCCGTCTTCCTCCAGGGCGGGACTTCCTGTCGAGGACAGACGACCGGACCTGGTGCTGCGGCCGTTGCAGCCGACACCGTAGCCATCCCTGCAAAAGATAATGTTGAAATCAGAAATTTGCAATTTTACCCATTTTTTATAATTGCATCTGTTCATTCTTATTGGTTTTTGCTGTGTATTTTTATCCATTATTTTGACTTATGCTATTTTCATTTGTTAAAGTAATTATAATACTTCTTCTCTGTAAGATGTGTTTTTGGGGTTAAATGCTTCCTGGTCCGGAGGTCAAAAGACGCTGCTCATAGTTTGAAACCCCTGGAGGCGGACCGGGCTCAGACACTCGTGTTGGGTCGCACTCACCAGCTGGCCTTCTCATTCAGGGCGTTGGTGCCTTGAAGATCTGACAGAGGCGTCCGCGGATTCTTCCTCGTGATACCTAGACGGCAGGAGGACACATGTGAGAAAAGGCTATGTTTTATTTATGGACACCTTCTTCTAGAAGATCTAACTCCCCCATCACTTCACCTTCACAGTCCAGTGACAGTATCTTGCTTTTGTATCATTGCTTTACTTCTCCCCAGTCGACCCCAAGCGCTGTGTGAGTGTGTGAGTGTGTGTGTGTGTGTTTTGGTGGAGCTGGCAGTGAGTAATGTGCAGTAATGTCGATGGAGACGTTACATATGAAAACAAGCAGCTAATGAGCTGGGTGTGTCCACTTTACATTTGTGGTTTTCTCTTGTAAAAAGTTTAAACTCACTGCTTTAACATGCAATAACTTATTTCACACACATCTTATTTCACTTATTTCAAACGTCCACGGAAAACAATGTCCGTTCTACTCCTGTTCTATTTCATGACATCATCCTTATGTTTGTTGACAGCCAGCAGCTGGATAGCTTAGCTTAGCATAAAGACTGGAAACAGGGGGAAACAGCTAGCATGGCTCTGATTAAAGATGTTTTTTAAATCGATCCAACAGAGGTGGAGAACTTTTTTCTCTATACGAGTCAAGAAATGCTGCATCCTCCACATCCTCCATTTCCCAGAATGCATCTTGAGCATCTTTTCACTGCATTACTACAAGCCTGATAAATACCCACGCCATCTTTTTGTAACACAGGATTTCCATTCATAGTCTCTAAACCCACAGCGAGATGACCCCCGATGACGTCAACAAGGTTGTTTTCATATTTCTCCAGAACCATAAAAGACATCAAACAAGGTTTTTCAGCAGGCTGAGTGAGTAGCACACTGATGGCGATGTGTACAATCTGTGGAGTTTCCCTTTAGTGGAGGAAACTCTCTGGGGAATTTCTCTGGTCAATCAGACCAGAGCTAAAAAATGATCATTTTCCGATTTCCAATATCTTATTAACAGCTGTAATAAAACCAGCTCACTGAGGCTGGAAATCATCAGAGATCCATAATTCTCAATTTCACCACCAACGATTTCTAGAATACAGACTGAAATGTATAATGTTTTTTAAAGAGGAGCACCTCAGCTCACCTGAATTCAATGAACCTTTATCGACAGGAATCCATCCCATCATAAACCCCATTAACACCTTTCTAAAACTGCTCAGATGAGACGAGGGTTGAGTTTCTTTTCCAAAAAAGCACTATTGTCCAAAATAGATAATTTAAAGTCCAGTTTAAGACATATTAAAGGTGATCCGGAAGAAAAGGAACCCGTAAGAAAAGCTCTTACGGTGCTGATGACCTCAATAAGGTCTTTATTGACACCAGTAAGCGCAATTAGTTTTAAAAAGGCATTGTCACTAATGTCAAACATGTAGCTAAAGCTAATAATCTACAGGCATAAACAAAGTACAGAAAATAAAACATAAATATCTACATATATTTTTGGGATTGAAATCGGCTTCATAAGTGCATTTCTTCTATAACACTGTGTGGAACACACATTTTGAATAAAACATAACGTTGCATCGTGGTTATTATATCATCTCATTATTTACTTTCATGTCTGGTGTGTGTGCAAATACATCATTATTATTTTTAAGGGAATTTCTCAATGTTTGATTTAAATAAAAAGGTGAAACTGGATGAAAACACAAAAAAAGAAGAAAAAAACAGTGGGTTTATTGTTGTTGTTTTTTTCGGTGGACCCTGTTCACGGCAGCGGGAAACCAACAGACTTTCATGATTCAATAGAATACGGCGGCGAGACTTGAAGTTATTTCGAGGTACTTACTGTACTTCTCGTCTTTGCATCTTTGAAGGATCTCGAGGCTCCTCTGGTGAACCGGGTGATGGAGGAAACTGAAGCTGTCGACAGTCTTGACCACAGCACAGGGAACCGTTGCATCGTTCCCTAAAACAAAGAGATGGAGAGCGAAAGGAAGAGAAGAAGAGGAAGATAAGAATGAGAGAGAGAGAGAAAACAAAGACTCAAAACCCTCTGAGACAAACCACTGGTGACATTCTCCTCCCAGTTTGTGAAAATAAACACTGCAGAAGAAGATCAACACCTTTTTCTTCCTCCTCCTCCTCCTCCATCATCATCCTCATCATCAACAGCAGAAGCACAACTCCAAGTGAAACCTCCTCAAACACACCCTGCTGTTTCGCTGTTTTCGCGTCTCGCTGCTTTCTCCCCCGGTAGTGAATCCCGATTCAGTGCTCGTGTGTGTTGAGCGATGAAGTTAAGATCATCTATTAGTATACAAACCGCCATGTGGAAACATTAGATCGCATTATTGGGACTAGGGACATAAAATCACTACTTTTGAGTAATTTTGAGTAGGAGTTTTGGGTTGAAACTGAGGTTTTATCACTTAAAATAATACCACAAATAGGGCTGCACCTCATGCATATTTTCATTTTGGATTAATCATTTGGATTATTACTTTGATGATGTGAAAGTTTAGTCTATGAAATGCTAAAAAGCCGTCAAAATGCCCATTGCAGATGCTGAGTGTTCGAGTCTCGTCTGTCAAACGGTCCAAAACCAAAAGATCTTTCACTTAAAATGACAGAAAACAGAGAAACGAATCAAACCCTCACATTTGAGAAGGAGTTAAACAGACGCTGGGATTTCTTGCTTTGCAAATTCCATCAACAATGAACTGCTCAGTCCACTTCAACCAATGTTTTTCTTCACATCAACAAAGTAAAGGGACGACGCCTCCCATTGGAGTCTACAGAATGTCAGTGTGGTGTTTAGTGATCAAAGTGTGTTTAATGTAGCATCCTGCTATTCATTGAGACGCGTTCAGGGCCTTTAACCTCGTTCATCGTCGCTCTATTGAGACTCAGAAGACGCTTCCTCACCCGTCTTCTTGGGGATGTGTCTGCGGCCGGCCTCCCTGAAAGCCACCAGGGCTCTGAAGTAGGCTCGCAGCACGGCCCAGCGGAAGGTCGCCACCGGGTCGATTCCCATCAGGCTGCAGATGAAGGCGTTCTTGCTGCTCTTGAGCAAGGCCACGATGTCGGGCCGCATGTGGTCGGTGTTCTTCTCCCTGAAGTCCTGGATGAAGGAAGGACACACGTGCATCCAGCCGAGCGTTAGTTACTCCTCATCATAACTATATATTCAGGCAGCGATACACCGTCTGCTCCTTCATCCCGTTTCTCATCAAAAGAGCTGATTTAGCAGTTTTTGTGTGTAATAAAAAAAACATAAACTCAAGCAGAAAATGTTGCCTTGTTCAAGGCATTATGTGCAAATGTTTTACAGACCCATACCTCTCTCACATCTGTTTGATATGAAGCCTAGCGGTTAGCTTAGCTTAGCATAAAGACTGAAAGCGAGGGGAAACAGCTAGCCTGAGCCTGTGCACTGGTAACAACAGCGCCGCTAAAGCGCAGTAATTAACATGTTTCATCATTTTGTTGCTTCCAGCCGGTCAAGAGCGAGGACAGTCATCTTAGGGAGGAATGGGTCCTGTGTGAACCCAAAAGTTAACCTCCTGAAAGTCCGGGTAAATTGAAAATAAATGTGTTTAGTTCATCCCAGCACAGAAGAATGTGTTATAAATCCACCCAGACAAATTTTAATGATAAAAAAAACAAAAACACAAAACTGTTTCACATGTTTTCAGCAACACGAATAATCTGTTTGGAAACGAGTTCCAGACTTTAAATACGAGGTGCAGAAACACTTGCTTAAGCACACAGAGTCCACCGCCCTCTCTCCTCCTGCCTCACTGTCTGTGTGTAATTAAGCACTTCTGGCTGAAGCGGCGCTACGATAACAGAGCTATGAACTATAAACCTTTCAACGTATTCTCTCTCTCTCTCTCTCTCTCTCTCTCCGTTTGAGTCGACTCAGCTGTGCGTTCACCGTTCGCTCGGACACGATCACGATTCACACCAAACAACTCCTCGGCTCCCAGTGGACACCGGGTACCTTTCCACCTCCACGATAACCAACTGTTATGGATTTGCATCATACAGTCAAACAACAATACGCTCGCCCCGTTCCAGCACATGTGCTTCTTATCAAAACGCAGCTGGGAGGCGAACGGAGAATTTGGTTTAGCCGAAGAGAAAGAGGTCGACCGAACAACAAGTAGGTCGGCTGCAGAGATTCGTGGAGGTTTAAGAGAAGCTTCCTTCATCTGTCCGGAGCTTTGATTTTACTGACACTGACAGAAGAGCTCTGTTTAATTAGCATTTAAGGAATTAGGAAAAGATCCAAGGGCCGTGTTGCATGAATATCTTTCCTCATTGTTGGATAATGAAAGCTTTGTTATGATTAAACCTCCGTTAACGTGCTGACGTGTGACACGGCGACACGGCGAAGTAAAAGGTTAGAAAGCAATCCTGTCTACATTCTATTTTTTATAAATTTGCAGCTGGTTGTCATGAAAATTGTTCTTTATTAAGTCGACCAGAGGAAGGTAAAATCAGACAACAGTTGATACAATCAGGACATCCGGAGCTCAGTTGGAAAACCTTGAAAACGAGTTTGCAAATCTGATTCCAGCTGAAAAAACATCTGAATAATCCTAATCCAGATTGTGGGTTTTTGCCTCTGCTGGCAAAGAGATGTGGACATTTATCTCGTTGTACCCACAAAACCCTTTTTTACATCTTCAGTCTGAATGAAGTCTGTTATGAATTAGAAGAACAGAGTTCTTACCTTGACTCCGTACTTGACTTTACCGGCGTAGTGTCGGATGATGAAGGCGGGCTCCATGACAGCGGGGAACTCGATGTAGCTGTTTCCTTCATGCTGTCGCTTGAACTTGTCCAGCAAGGTCTGATTGGAGGCCTGGGGGAAACTAGAGGAAACGGTGGCTTTGATCAGACGCAGGTTGAAAACACCGACATTTGAAATTCGAGACTCTCAAATGAATACATTTCTAATGCACCACAAAACATTTTCCTCGGGAAACTTCACAGCGTCATCTATACACAACAAGGCAGCATACATCCTTCCATTAACTCTCAGGGATTTAAACCGTGCCACAAACCTAACGCCGTGGCTCAAACTTCACCAAAATTGCAGCACCTCTATTTCAACATTTATCTTTGGTGTTTTTTACATCTGCTTCATGCACATTTTACCCATTTGCCTCGAACCTCAACATACCTCAGGGGGATGTTTCACATCATCTCAACCTCTCCTCCCTGGCACCTCTGAAACGCCCTGCTGGCCTCAGTATATCCGCAGGGGGCTTAAGGCTGTAACGATGGACCCCCACACTCAGCCCCCCTGTCCTGCAGAAACCTAATCCACTTCTCCAGAGGCCCCCGAAGCCCCGCGAGCTCCACTAACTGTGAATGATGAGATCTCTAAGCGTCGTTCTTTCTTACTGTGTAATCATTTAGCATGAAGCTCCTTCCTGTGACAGCATGAAACCCCAGGAGAGACGCTGTCCCTCCCTCATTTCTTTCCTTCAGAGATCCCCCTTTGACCCTAATTCTCCAAAAGTGGTCCCCCCCCACCCCCCCTCCATATACACACCATTTGGTTCATTCCATGCGTTATTAGATCCAGATGAACCAGCTATGCTAAGTGGCAAGTAAAATGACAGCTAACATAGATAAATATGGCTGTGTGTGTACCGCCTGATGTGTTTTTACGAGGGGGCGGCGGTTTGATTCATGGAGGGCAGAGAGGCAGAGTGCTTCACCTCAGAGGAAAGGGAGAGGGGAAGTGTGACCGAGAGATGCTGGCGGAGGAATGAGCATGTCTTCATGCTTTGGCTCGGCTTCGGTGGAAGCGCCAACGTCGGTATCATCCAAGCTAACGAGGAAGTGGTTGTTTCTTCGATTCACCAGTTGGGGGCGCTAAAGGTGCTCGTGCAGAGCGATATCAACAAAGCACTACAATGACATGTGTTTTTGCCAACAACCACCAATAATCATGTATATTTTTAAAGTACAGACCGGATTTTTACAATAAAAATACCTGTTTGGTGTTTTTTTTGTTTTGTATTTGAAATAGTTTGCATTTTGTCCGTATAGCGGAGCTAGAGCAAACGTTCATCATCTGGGGACCATGCATATAAAGATTCACAGATTCTTGTTTATCTACAATATATCCATCTCCGACCAGAAGCACAGGACTTTCTGTTAAAGTTATTCGGCTAACCGCTGCTTCCTAAAGTGTGAGCTGTAATTCAGCAGGTGGCGTACTTGCACTCCTCGTCCAGCAGGTGGAACAACGCCGTGGGTTTCTTGCTGATGAGGTTGAGGCAGCCGCTGTTGTCGATGTATTCGATGTTGTGCCAGATGATGCCTTCGGCCCTGTACTCCTCCTGCCGAGGGAAACACAGAGGAAAGGAAGACGTTGGGACAGTACAGACTTGAAGCAATCTGGGGGGAAGGGAGGCACAGGAGGACCAGAACCAGGACTCAGACCCTGCTGCAGTAAAATGAGGTGTTTTCTAAAAGGTGCTCAGAAAACATGTCGCCTCATGGTAGCTTTAGGTAGTTTTCAACAACTATCAGGTGACAAACCTGCTCTCAACTTGACTCAAGTTCCCCGACCTGTGCGCTCTCTCTGTGGTATGAAACCAAAAAGTCCGACCAAAGCTTCCACAGCACAAATAAACATCTATCTGCCCCACGGGGCCAATGACAACAGAGGTATATGACCCATGTCCTCCTAAAAGCCCAATGGGAGAAACCATTGAGAAACACTAGTTACAACCCCAATGGAAGAAACCATTGAGAGACACCAGTTACAACCCCAATGGGAGAAACCATTGAGAGACACCAGTTACAACCCCAATGGGAGAAACCATTGAGAGACACCAGTTACAGCCCCAATGGGAGAAACCATTGAGAGACAGCAGTTACAACCCCAATGGGAGAAACCATTGAGAGACACCAGTTACAACCCCAATGGGAGAAACCATTGAGAGACACCAGTTACAACCCCAATGGGAGAAACCATTGAGAGACACCAGTTACAACCCCAATGCCAGCTGGGAGGAACCGTGGGGAAGAAAAGAAGTGGAAGGCGAGGTTCGTGGGTCGGGTCGAGCCACTGTTGAGGCACATTTGAAGGTCAATAAACGGCTCCTGCTCCGGCAGCTTGGCAGGTCATAGTGTGTCTTACTGTTGTTGGACTGCTGGAAAAGAGCTAACTCAGCAAACCAACGTGCAGCACTGAAACCCAAAGGGTCAGCGCTGGCGAGGCATGAACCGAAACAGAAGAAAAGGAGGGCGTTTGTGTGTCAGGAGAATCAATAACAACGCTGATTAAAGCGCTTATGGCAGCAGCCGCCCGATGCCGCAGTGTTCTTTACGTGTCCCGAAACCAAATGATGGAAAGAGCAACACGCCGCTGATTCTGTTGTTCTTAGAGCGTCGCCAGGACTTAGATGAAAAGCAGTGAGATCATTAGAAACAAAAGGATTAAACCCTCTTGGAAGCGGAGTGATGAGAAAATCTTATGTCGACACGCCTGCGAGATTAATATCTTGACAAATTGCTCTTAATAGGAAAATACATGTACTCAGTACATTTAACGGTGTTTTACACTGATGTTTATTTTGTGTAAATGGGAAGGTTTTGTGCAGACGGTGGTGGAGGAGCAAGTCTGGTCCTTTGGGTGCCATGAATATGCTTTCATGAAAACCCACCCACAAGATCATATTTCCAATGTGCAATTGTCAACAGGGACAAAGCTGTGTTTGATGGGGAGTTGTGACTCGAAGTTGGCGCTCGACAAAATCAAGCAAGCTTCATGAACCGCTTTTCAAAAGAGAAGTAACAAAGAAGACGAAAAGAGAAGGACGGAGAAGCCGACAGAGAAGATAATCGAGTCCAAAAACAAGGAGATAAAGTGCAAACCATGAAATATACAAGTTATGAAGTGTTTATTTTACAAGAAATGGATTAGGAATCATCCTCTAGGAATGATAAATAGTGCAATATGTTGCTTGTTTTTATCCGGTTGTACATTATCTGCAATGCTCCGGTACAAATTGATTTGTTTGACTGTTTCTTTTTGATTTACGACCATGGAGGCAGCCATAACCACGACAATGCAATATGTCATGTGTCATATCGCGTGTGCAGCATTTAAATCCAAGACAGTAAAGCACATCGTATCGAAGTTCTCGTCTTGCCCGGTGTCAGAACAGGGAGGGGCTTCTTCTGATTGGCCAGGTATGAGAAGAGAAAAGACTCACGCTGCAGCATCCCGTGTGCATTGGGTCCGACTGGAAGATAAGCTGTAAATGTGGCGGTTGATGCGTGCGTCACATAAAGGTGTGTGTTGGTATTTGCACGTGGTGATGCATGCTGGTAGCCTTTTGTGTGTGTGTGTGTAAGAGAGTGTAGTGCGCATGTGTTTTTGAACTACTATTATGATAATAAATGCAAAAAATGAGCAGCACTGGAAGACACTTTCACACATCTACGCTTTTTTATCCAGGCTGCCGAGGCATTCCTAGCATGTGGGTTCGGTTTTTGCAAAACCCCAAAAAGCGAGCCGTGACAAAATTGTTGCACGGTTTCACTGTGCACTCACAGATAACCGACCCCCAGTTCATCACTTCTGGTGCGAGAGAGTTTGTGGACAGATGTGTTGACTCAGAGAGACGATCGGACGCAGGCACACATTTACAGACATAAACACACTTACACCCATCGGCCGTTCCACGACACGCGCGCTCTACGTAAACAGTCGGGTGACTGCAGAGCGTGTGAGGCGGTGCCTCAGTTAGACGTTGCTGCTACAGTTTCAACTGAAACAACTCGTTATTGATTAGTCAATCTACAATAGCTGACTTTATTATAATTAGATGAATCGTTTCGGTAATTTCTTTTTAATGGAAGATTTAAAGCTTTAATGTGCATTTTTTTCCAGAATGATGAATCTATTAATTGAGAATGAAGATCTGTGGAGTACCTGATAATGGAAATAATCTTCATTTGCAGTCATAGTTTTGAACATATCTATTCATCTCTTCTCTCAACAGCCACTGCAACCAAAGCACTTGATGGTTTAGGGCCTAAACACGTTTGCTGCTCCCTTATGAACCATCCCGACCCCTCAGGTGACCTGGGACGGGTCTACTTCCTGTTCCAAGAAACAGAACTAAACATGGAGAAGCAGCGTTCAGCTTTTCTGCTCCACATATCTGGAACAAGGTCCCTGAAAGCTGCAGGTCTGCTGAGACCCTCAGCTCCTTTAAGTCCACATTGAAGACTTTTCTGTTTGCTGCTGCCTTTAACTGAACCAGATTCAATTACTGCATCTCACTACTGCATTTTATTTCTTAAACTGCACTGCAACTTTAATTCTATTTTTTTGCTTTTTGACTGTTTTTTAATGTTTACAAATGAATGTTCTTAATTGTTTTTAAATCTTGTTTTCTTCTGCATTATGTTTTGATGCTTTTAATGCTTTTATGTGAAGCACTTTGAATCGCCTTGTTGTTGAAATGTGCTCTACAAATAAACTTGCCTTGCCTTGGTAAAAGCAGGGAAAGGCAGCGGCGCTCCGGACCCCGAGGGCTGCCTCGTACAGTTTACAGAGAATGGAGACATCAAATCAAAACAGCAGATAGAGGTCAGACTTCTCTGAGCCAACAGAGGAGGAACAGCGAGACGACAACAGCACGGAATAACTCTGAACTCCTCAGAGCGCACACACACACACACACACACACACACACACTGCTGAAAGCAGAGCTCGTCTGGTTTCAGTCCCGTCAGCAAAGACAACAAAGATGAAGCCAAGCTGAGCGAGAGCTCACCAAAACGTGGAGACTCCAACAAATACTTAAGAACCCTGGTTTGGATTAAGGCTCGGGTGGAATTAAAGGGCCAGTGTGCAGCTTCTCTGGGGATCTATTAGCAGAAATGCAGTGTGATATTCATAATGTTTTCATTAGTATATAATCACCTGAAACAGTAAGAATCATTGTGTGTTTGTGAGCTTACAATTCATATGGGACGACGTCCATGTTTCTACGGAAGCCCAGGACGGACAAACCAAGCACCGTATCTCGACTTTTGCGTTTTTACGTAACCTGAAGGCCACCGTAGTTCTGCGACGCGGTGAGAATTCAGTTGGTTGCAATCTGCTACCAAACCACTAGATGCCCCCAAATCCTTCACACTGTCCCTTTTATGAACAATTTTGAGGTAATTGAAAATGATTTAACTTAATTTTTTAAAGGTAAATATTGTTCTTTTTGCTCCCCTATATTTATGTTCAAGCTTAGTTACTTTTGCAGATTCAGATAGATAATACAAGATATTATGAAGGATGATGTTGTATTAATGAATGATTATGTATTATAAGAGGCTATCCAGCGGTATATAAAGTAGCCTAATTAAAATGAGCTCCACCTTAACCACTTTACACAATTAAGATTATTAATTATAATCCAACAATTTAAAGTAATATACATTATTCTGATGAACCATTCTGCATAATGAGCACTCTACTTCTGATACTTTAAGTATATTTTGGTGCAAATACTTTTACTCAAGTAAAATTGTGAATGCATGATTTTACTTGTAATATTTCAACACTGTACTATTGCTACTTTTACTTAAAGTAGAAACAATATTTCCATCACTGACGTTAATCACGTGTCTAACTGGTCATTTCTAGAGGAAGTCCACCCTCAGTGTCCCCAATGCATCCCTGAAATAGATGCGGTGAACGGACCCTTTAAAGCGTCCACTGACGGCTATTAATATAAAGAGACATGAAAGAAATTGGGACGCAGTCACAAATGAATTAAAACCCTAAAACGTCCTGCTGGGCTGAAGAAAGCAGGGCGTTTCTGATTTGACGATGAGTCAGATCTGGTCTGTTTCCTGCCGGCCGGAGAGGCTGCTATGTGTTGCTATCGCTCTATTTCTCCTTTCTGTACGTCTGTTCCTCCCGTCTCTCCTGTTATGACAGCAGAGTGTTTTTATCGAGCAGACGGGAGGAACGGCGCAATCATGACAGCTGGAGCAAGATCTGGTGGTTTAAAAAAAAAAAAGTGGTCCAGTGGTAGTAAATGTACAGCTGACGCAGAAACGGTGCACAACATGTTTTCACTTCAGTTCGTGTGATTTGTCGCTGGAGCTGACTGGAGATCAGTTACCATTCATATCTATTTTTCATCATATATTAATGTTCCCATCTGGCATGTTGTTCTGCGGCGCTTCATCCTCTTGTGTTCAGATTTAATTTAAAGTCAATCACTGTGATCATATTTCATGTTTACACAGCTTGAAGTTACACATTAGAATATTCGACTGGGATTTACGTTTTTTTGCAATGAAATGGCTCAGTAAAGATATGGAATTCACATCATTTCATCACAACACAAAGGCCTGCGTGAAAGATCAGTGCATATGTTGACTGTATCCAGTACATCATACTATAGAATCATGTACTGCTTCTGTATATATTTATGAATAACACTGGCAGTTAGATAATCGCCCCAAGTCGTCCATTGTGAGTTCAGTTTTTTGTGACCAGCATGACTCACAAAGACGACGTCAAGGAATGAGCTGCGCTGATGGTAATGAGGGTTAGAGTGAGGAAAATGAAGAATGAACTGCCGGCTTTAGCAGTATAACTGTGTACTTACTGTTAAGACAATGAGCTCAATAACAGTGGGCATCAGATGAAGGTGGACTTGGCCACATGTGTTTTATTTCTTTACGGATATCTCACGAGTTAAACGCCATACCGTGTTTGCCTAAGGCGGTGGCGGCCGCATGCTTTCTTTCTTTGATATACGGTCCTCACACACACACACGAAATCAAGCACCAATTGGCATGTTGAGTGTAAACACTGGACTCGAGTGACACACACACACACACACACACACGGCTGTGGTTGGTGTGGTCCTATTGGCTTTGGCTGCTGATAAGAACAACCGATTAGCTGGAAAATCCCTCTGATTGAAAAAAATAAATCACCTTTCAAAGTCAGAGTGACGGACAGAGAGGAAGCGACGGTTCACGCTCGTACAATTTCCATTGTTTTGGTCTCCATCGTGTCCTCAGATGCTGCATTTAGGTCAAACTTTCAGGCGAATTAATACGTCTTAGATATTTACCTTTATTATAAAGCTATTATAGCAGCAAACGTCTCTACCTGAGCAGAGAACGAAGTCACTCTCCCTCTCCGTGTGCGTCGTCATTCGAGCTTCTCTTCGTTCTCGTTGCGTAGCTCGGACGGCGTGCGTGCAATGAGAGTCCCCGTTTTACAACGCCGCCCTAAAAGACGCCCAACCCCACCCGAATAGAGCTCCTTTACGTTGGATGACACGTGACTGCACATCAGGGCGACAAAGAATTCCTTTGCACCAGAACTTTGATGAGGGAACTTGGGCTGCTTGTGTTTTTCTCTAATACATGTATAATAATACTAGGAAAGTACTTCAATCAAACTTCTGCTCACAGTGATCCTCCCACAATAAATGAAAACGTAAACACAGGGATAGCGCGGAACAGTTTCCTCGTAATGAGACGAGGCCGACCGTACCACTGCCACTCAGATCCTGCAGTGAATGGAAAATGCAAACACAGTTTATGAGGGAAATATAATAACAGGAACAACAACAAGTCACCGAGTAAAGATATTCGAGGGAAGCAGACGGACCGATCTGGAAACTTCATTCGTTTTCCAAAGCCATGATCTTCAATGTAGTACAATGGCGTTTTCTAATTAATTGGTAAAAAAAAAAGAAAAATACAGTTCATACCGAGTTCATACGAGACAGGAAAGTTCCTTGATCCTTTAAACGGTGACGGCTAAAAAGGTCCAACACAATGCCTGAGACGAGGTGCGGCGGGGTGCAGGACGCCCGTGGCGTGAACTGCACAACTTTATTCAAACAAACACAAATCAGCAGAGATCTGGAAACCCTCGATGAGGAAGCTGCACCAACCAAGCCGCCACCTCGACCCGATGTCCTGTCAAATAAACTCCAGAGGGGCAGCGAGCCAAAAGGGTTTCGGAGGACCCCCGTGATTAAAGGATAATAAACGTGAACTCTGCTGAAACAATATTGGGCGCCGTCCTGTGAGGGGGCGAGCGTCTCAGCGGCACTTTGACAGTTATGAGTTGGAGAAAAAAACACAACCTTCAAGTGAAAGGTTCAATCGAAAGAGCGATAGAGGAGCACCTGCTGCCGCAGAGGGACTGACCACACAAACTTTAAAGTATTTACACAACCAATATGCCACAAGGCCTTTTATATGTGTATTCAAATAATGTATAGGAAGGGGTTTCTGTTTGGTCCCTTATGGAAACATCTTCTCCAACATTTGGGATTTGATTCAGCAAAACACCGACAAATCTGTGACGGGTCGTCTTTCAGAACAAAAAAACATGTGATTTGTCGAATTTGCTGAAGAGCCGATGTCTCTGGAGGCCGGGCCGGGTTAAGTGTGTGTCAGGGGACGGATTAAGATCTAAGAGCTGCCTTCCAGTCAGTCCTCAGTCGGATGAGAATCAGTCAATAATGCATCGTCTATTGTTTCAAAGAACCCAGTGTATTTAACATTATGATAATCTTTGGATAAAGATCATAACCTACTGGTGTGTCTGTTCATGTAACTCTTTGATGTCCGGCTCCCGTCTGCTTTTCACTTTGTAATCGATGAATATGATCACATACATTGTTTCTGTGTGTGTGCGTTTTATGTTTCATCATAAACATTGATTGATTAGACTGACTGTATATATTCTAAGACTATTGATTAGCTTTAATAGCAGTTATCTTAACTTTGTCCTTGTATGACCACCAGCTTCAGCAATGAAAACAAATCTAGATTTAAAATAAAAGCCCCAGAGTGCTTAACCGTCAATTTTTCATTTACAGTTTGTTACTACATGTTACATCCTGCAGTGTGTTTGTAAGAGTGTGAGTGTGTGTGAGTGTGTGTGTGTGGACCCTGAGGGCTAACTGTCAAACACAGATAGCAGAACCATTAGGAGCATCGGCAGCCTGTGATCTTCATTGAGGATGAAGGGACGTTATTGCACTTGTTTACTGAAGCGCTGCTCTTTCTCATTTGGCCGTCAGCGACGGGCCCCGCCCGCTGACGTGTCACGGCCAATCAGGGCTCAGCACGGAGGAGGTGAGAGCAGACAGCTTCTGTGACACAGTCACAACGGATTGAGACTCATTATCTCTCTTTTCTTCCTGCTCTCTCGTTCTATGCAAATGAACATAACGAATACACGATAAAGCTGGTCAGGGATCAGTGGTGCAGCAATAGCCCGATTTAAAAGGTACCAGTGAGAGCGTAACCACGACGCTGACCTCTCTCTGATCGGCACAGATAATCAGTGATGACGTTACACCAGCAGGCGGAAAAAGAAAACGTGTTAGCAGCATTCAGCTGTCAGGAAACGTGCAGCGTTCCTCTGACCTTTTCCACTTTAATGGGTGTGCGCGCTAACTCAACCAAAGCTACATAATTACAGCTGCTTGCACTGTAATGTCAGGGCGGACGTGGCTGTCCAGCACAAAGCACCCATGCAGTAGAAGGGAAGATGCAACCTGCAGAGACCGGCTGCTTGTAGAGTCAAAGGTGACAATGGTGATAATGCATTATGGAGCTTCTTTTGCATTCAAGCATATGATCATTTTGTGACTGAGCAGTTTATGCTTTAGCGGCGTGACTCTGAAGGTCTGCCCGTGGTGAACACTGGGAAATGGTCGCGGTTAGGTTTGTGCAACAAGATCCACTTAGTTTGGGGTCAGAGCGTAACTTTAGATGCCAACGCGTGAAAGCATTTTGTGAACAATGGGGAACAGCCACAATGAAGTGACGCCATTATGACGTCATTACGACAGATGACGTATGAATGTTTCTGTGTTGAGAGGCAATAAAACACAACAATATCACTGAGAGGAGAGGAGGGGTAAAGTAGGTGAGAGGAAGAGGAGAAGAAAGTAGGGGAGGGGAAGAGTTGAGTAGGGGAAAGGAAAGGAGAAAAACAGAGGAGAGGAAGAGGAGAATAAAGTAAAGGAGAGGAAGAGTAGAGTAAAGAAGGGGAGAGGTAGAGTAGTGGAAAGGAGACGAAAAGAGGAGAGGAAGAAGAGAAGAAAGTAAAGGAGAGGAAGAGTAGAGTAGGGAAGAGGAGAAGGAAGTAAAGTAGGGGAGAGGAAGAGAAGATTAGTGGAAAGGAGACAAAAAGACGAGAGGAAGAGGAGAAGAAAGTAAAGGAGAGGAAGAGTAGAGTAGTGGAAAGGAGAAGAAAGGAGGAGATGAAGAGGAGAAGAAAGTAAAGGAGATGAAGTGTATAGTAAAGTAGGGGAGAGGGAGAGTAGATAAGTGGAAAGGAGACAAAAAGAGGAGAGGAAGAGGAGAAGAAATAAAAGGAGAGGAAGAGTAAAGTAAAGAAGAGGAAGAGTAGAGTGGTGGAAAGGAGAAGAAAGTAAAGGAGAGGAAGAGTAGAGTAAAGTAAAGGAGAGGAAGAGTAGATTAGTGGAAAGGAGACAAAAGGAGGAGAGGAAGAGGAGAAGAAAGTAAAGGAGAGGAAGAGGAGAGAAGGGAAGAGGAGAAGAAAGTAAAGTAGGGGAGAGGAAGAGAAGATTAGTGGAAAGGAGACAAAAAGAGGAGAGGAAGAGGAGAAGAAAGTAAAGCAGAGGAAGAGTAGAGTGGTGGAAAGGAGAAGAAAGTAAAGGAGAGGAAAAGTAGAGTAAAGTAGGGGAGAGGAAGAGTAGTGGAAAGGAGACAAAAGGAGGAGAGGAAGAGGAGAAGAACGTAAAACAGAGGAAGAGTAGATTAGTGGAAAGGAGACATAAAGAGGAGAGGAAGAGGAGAGGAAGAGGAGAAGAAAGGAGAGGAAGAGGAGAAGAACGTAAAGCAGAGGAAGAGTAGATTAGTGGAAAGGAGACATAAAGAGGAGAGGAAGAGGAGAAGAAAGTAAAGGAGAGGAAGAGGAGAAGAACGTAAAGCAGAGGAAGAGTAGATTAGTGGAAAGGAGACATAAAGAGGAGAGGAAGAGGAGAAGAAAGTAAAGGAGAGGAAGAGGAGAAGAACGTAAAGCAGAGGAAGAGTAGATTAGTGGAAAGGAGACATAAAGAGGAGAGGAAGAGGAGAAGAAAGTAAAGGAGAGGAAGAGGAGAAGAACGTAAAGCAGAGGAAGAGTAGATTAGTGGAAAGGAGACATAAAGAGGAGAGGAAGAGGAGAAGAAAGTAAAAGGAGAGGAAGAGTGGAGTAAAGTAAAGCAGAGGAAGAGGAGAAGAAAGTAAAGGAGAGGAAGAGTGGAGGAGATGAACCCCTACCTGCTCCAGCTTGAAGATGTGCTGGTTGAAGTAGTGCTGCAGGCGTTCGTTGGCGAAGTTGATGCAGAACTGTTCGAAGCTGTTGTTCTCGTAATCCTCAAAACCAAAGATGTCCAGGACGCCTATCGACAGGATCTGGGGGGAAAGACAGACGGCTCTATTCTTCTCAGTCCTGCAGTTCACACATTAATGGGATCAAAAATATCCTCTAGCAACACTGGCAGCATCCGTAAAAACGTATGATGATGTCATTTATTGTGTTTTTTTTTAATACATCTCCTTCTTTACAGCTCCGGTGACCCAGCTGCCCCCTGGGTGTCAATAAGATTCATGCCGTCATGTATCATTAATATGCGCCATGCACTCAAAGACGGCCTTTCATTATAAAAATGGAATCTGAAAGCTGTTTCCAATTTAATTCCGCAGTGTTTTATTTCTCTCTGAGGGGCCTTCTTTCCTTCTTTCTGTCTTTTCCCCACAAACATACATGAGTGCACGCATATAGCTGCATGTATAAACTGTTATCTGCACATAAGAACAGTGACCTTGACAGAAAGTGCAACCTCATCGACCCCCTGACAGCATCGAGGGACGACAAACACACACAGACACACACACACAGATGATGTCAGTGCCAAGGGAGGCGTACACACACACACCTACACAGCCACAGGGGGTACACTGAGCTAAGGGGAACTTGATGCCATCTGCCCAAATGTTCTTGGCTGACACACACACACACACACACACACACACACACACACACACACACACACACACACACACACACACACACACACACACACACACACACAGAATGATCTGTTTTCTAATCCTTTAGATGCCCCCAAAGGGTTTGACTTGCCAGCTGCCACTCCAACACACACACACACACACACACACACACACACACACACACACACACACACACACACACACACACACACACACACACACACACACAAAGTGGAATCCTGATATCACACCACTCCCTGCCTCTGGAGGAAGCCAGAAAGCAGACAGACAGATGTGGTAGACAGACAGACAGACAGACAGTGTGTGTGTGAGCACATACATGCAGTGAGTGTGTGTTTCCCTTCCTACCTTTGACTTGTCCTCCAGGTCCTTGTTGTTCAGCAGGGCGTGGTTGGTCCTGAACACAATCCAGTCAAACAGCGCGCTGTACAGGGACTTGGCCATGGAGTCCCTCACCGTGCCCGCCTACAAACACAACACACGCACAAAGAACACGTCAGTTTCTTCCAAAAACACATACATGTCGAAATCTGGATCACTCTCGCTCTCAGCCTCACTGGAGAACACTGACTCTCCGAGCTGCTGCTCGACCATTTTCATGGTCAGGAGCACTTAAGCAGCCAGTTAAACGCTTCCTAACCTACTTTTCTTTGGCTGTATTTTATTGTGCGCCGCTCTCTTTCTTCACCAGCGTAATGGGAAGTCGTTCCGCAGACTGGTGGATGTTATTGAAGGCATTACGACATCACCGCATCAAACCCAAACACCTGCCAGCTGCAGCGGCTTCAGGTCAGAGCGGCGACACAAACGCAACAGTAATGTCCCCTCTGTCGCCTCTGGAACTGGATCAGTGTCAGATTAAACGTGTGAAGTGGGCAGAGGAGCGGTCTAATGGACAGCTGGAGAAGCTGGAGGGACTCGCTGAGGGAACAAAAAGATCCAGAAACCAAAAGGAAACAATTCATTGATGGATACTGTTTTGAATGAAAAATAATTTTCATTGACATAATTTTGTCAAAATGTTGACAAATAATCAATCAGATGACTGTATGATGAAGTAATTTATCAATAAAAAATGACAAAAATGTGTTGTAAAAGATGATTGCGAATTAAATATATTGTGTGTTTAACAAAACAAGCAATTTGATGGTAATGATGATGACGTGATGGATATTTCTTTTCTACTTTCTGACTTTTATTAACTAAGAAAAGCAGATTCATTGATAATGAAAATAATGGTTAGCTGCCTTTTGACCCATACATACCGGTTAGTGTGAAAACCTTAAGAAGTAGATATATATGTAACTCAATAGTTTTCTTACCAGAATCTTTTTGACAAATGTATTTATTGACATTTCACTTTTTTCGTTGATTTCTCGAAGGAAAGACATAAAGTTAGGTTTTCCAGCCAATTATAAGTTTAGCTTGAAAGTAATGAAAAACTATATATATATATATATATATATATATATATATATATATATATATATATATATATATATATATATATATATATACACGTGTTGGTGTCGTCTTGGAATCCAGAATACGTCATACCAAAATTAGATCAATACCTCTCTCAGATCTGTACACTTAATATGAAGTTAGGACCAGGAAGCGATTAGCTTAGCATAAAGCCTGGATGCTAGCCTGGCTTTGTAGAAAGAAAAAAACTCAGTATCAGCATCTCTGCATTTTACTAATTGACATGTTATTTCTCATTTAATTAAATCAAATGACTGTAATTACAATCAATTGTGGTTTTATGGGGAGTTATATAGCTTATGTGAATGTGTTTTATTACCTTTGGACAGAGCTAAGCTAGCTGTTTCCTCTTACTTTAAGCCTTGATGCTAAGCTAAGTGAATCGTTAGCATAATAAAATGAACAACTAACTAGCATACATGAGTCTAGTTGTTTTTTTAGGATACAAACAACACTAGTGTAGCGCCAAGTCAACAGTCAACCAGCATTAATCTCTCCAAAGAGGAAATCATCGGGACAACAGTATGAGCTGATGCAAACCGTCTGATAGCAACTATATGCAACAGTAATTTAGAGATGGTAAACGCTGGCATTACTAAGTTGTTCAAGGTTTCTAACAACAGCCACTTTGTATTTAGAGAGTAAACACAGCGTTGGTGTTAAAGCTCCCACACTGCCCACAACTCTGAGTTACTGTTCTTAGGTTTGGGAGTCTTGCTGTGCAAAGTGCTGTTATATTTGAGGCGTTTTCAGTCAGGAGCCAGAGCCTTAAGTGCCTCCAGACCGGCAGATCACTATTTGGACAACTCTTTTTATGGCTCGCTTTTTGATCCATAAAAAACAACTCTGCCAGGAGGAGCCATTATTACGCCTCGACAAGCCAAAGAGCAACTATGCGCCCTCTCCTTAGGCATGATGAAAGGCATGCTAAGCTAACACACGCAGACTTAAATGGAGACTTGGAGCACGTTCTTTGGCAGCAGGAAGTGTTATGACTGAATGAGGACTGGAACGAGGCAAAAGGAATCCGCTTCAACTAGGTCAAACATGTTCATGGCAGGAACCCCAAAATAGTCATGTGCATTACAACCGAGACCCCCGATTTGAAAAAGACTATATTTGATTGAGCAGAGGTTGAAGACAAATAGGAAACGAGAGGGGAAACTGAAATCACAGAGCTCTTTATAAATGCCATAGCATATGACACGGGCCCTTTGGATTTCACTCCAGACAGGATGTTGGACTTTGCTTGTTGTCTGAAAAGGAGTCGGCCCCTGCTGGTTCCATACCAAACGTGTAATCCTGCATAGTTTATGGAAATCAATAGCATCCTTCCAAACAGCTCACTAAGATGATACGGACTCCTACTGATCTGACTGTGAATCCATGTGTAACGTTATATCCCGATCCCCTCCTTGGTGATCCACTTCAATCGAAGTGTAGAGTTACAGAAATCCAAGAATTTCTTCAGGGAAATCTTTTTTGCAACACAACTGTTGGATGTATAGATGTTTTATAGGTCCACACACAATAAGATAAATATGGAAGTACAAGTGAGGAATACATTATGTACAAAGCCTTAGAAGTTAGTACATCTCTACATTTATACAGTATTGCTATTGACTTGGACATTTTACCATTTATATATTCAATATGTTGTTTCCATGCTACTTTATGATCAATCACAACCCAGAGGAATTTTGTCTCAAAAACTCTTTCAATTTTATCATCACAGAATTTTAATTCAATATCCCCCTCTAATTCCATCTGATTTCCAAAAACCATGAATTTTGTTTTCTTTATATTAAGAGATAATGCATATTAACATCGAACCAAGATTGCATCATTTCTAGCTCCTTTTCAATAACAAACAGAAGTTCCTTCAATGGTTTTCCTGAACAAAATAAGGTAGTATCGTTAATGTGTTCACAGTCTGCTTTGCTCTGCCTAAAGAGATATGAGTTTAATTTTCACAATTTGATGAGTCTCCTTAGAGACCGACAAAAATTGCCGTCGCCCTATATTGCAAGTCGTCTAGGCGGGGTATTGGGTAAAGTTTTCAACTAGCAATAATCGCGCCTCGGAATAGCAAAACGGACTGTTAAGACAGACACAGAGCAGTAGATGGAGTCTAAATGGATTTATTTAACTCTATATGGGACTATAATTTACTAAATGAACATAGACTTTGGACTTCTTGTTACCATTGGCCCATAATTACTGTAAAAGTCGGGTTACAAGCCGCTCCTACCTCCGGTCAGTGTCCCCCTGTAGCAAGCTAGGAGCAGCGCTAGCTAGCACTGCTGCTAGCTCCCCGCTCATGCTGCTAGCTCCCCACTGCTGATGCTACTGTCCGAGTCCCCTCTGCCCAACTCGGGTGTAGAGCAGGGGCTGGTCCCTACCTTTGGTGGTTGTCGGGGAGCTAGCGGAAGTTAGCGGAGAGCTAGCGGAAGTTAGCGCGGAACTAGCATGAGCGCCAGCTGGCTACAGCGGGGTGCAAATGGGGACAATGACCGAAGGTAGTAGCTACGTATAACCCAACTTTTACGGTAGTGTTTTTCAGTTTCAAATCCCCCTTTTTCAATGTGGTAAAGACTGTAAGATGAATGTACAATTTGTCCAACTCATACAAGCTTCAGCTAAACGTTGTAAAGTAGATGTTGTCCTTCATCAGTTACATTTATTTTGAGCTGAGACTGGATCTCTGAATGGCCAGTACTAACAGAAGAAATGATCACATCCATTTGCAATGTTCATCTGGGCACCAGATTATTGTTTAAAGACAATTTAAGACTTGACATTTTGTTTACTTATTTTTTTAATTGATTTGGTTAAAGATTCAACTTACACTTAAATTTACCAGAGGCAGTTGGTCTGAAGCTCGCTAAAGCAGTGATCAAAAACAGGCACGCTGACTCGAACTACAAGGACATTAAAACGGAACAAAAAGTTCTTAAATCGGTAATACAAGTAGTCCTCTCCTTCAGAGGCCTTTGGCTCAACCTGAGGAAACCTGCTGAGGCCACAGAAAGCCAACAGCAGAACTGTGCATTTTAAAAAGCGGCCTCTCCGCTCTTGCATTATTGACTGTTTATGGTATTTTTAGCGAGCAGGATCGTGACGTCCCCGCTCCCACAAAGTTATGCAAGACTGTTATGAATAATACAACATTTGATGAGAAGAATCCCATTTTAAAACGCCTCAGCAGGAACTCGGGGGATTGGCAGAGGAGACGTGAACATTTGACATGCTCACCGAGCACGAATTATCTCTGTGTTTGCCGTGACATTTAATATTTAACACAACGGGACCAGTTTGAGAACCAGGAGAAAGCAAATGGGTTGAAATGGCTTTCAAGGAGGGCCGCCCAAGAAGCTGACGTCATTGGATACTTGTGTAAAGTCGAACAGTGGCACTTAAACCAGGTCTTCGTGATGATACGTTTCTGCTTGTGTGTGTGCGTGTGTGTGTGTGTGTGTGTATGTGTGTGTGTGTGTGTGTGTGTATATATGTATGTATGTGTGTGTGTATGTATATGTTTATGTATTTGTATATGTGTGTGTATATGTATACGTGTGTGTATATGTGTGTGTATATGTATGTATGTATGTATGTATGTGTGTGTGTATATGTATATATGTACATGTGTGTATATGTATGTGTGTGTGTATATGTGTATACGTGTGTGTATATGTATGTGTGTGTATATGTATGTGTGTATATGTGTGTGTGTGTATATGTATGTGTGTGTGTATATGTGTATATGTATGTGTGTATATGTGTGTGTGTGTGTGCATATGTATGTGTGTGTATGTGTCTATGTGTGTGTGTATATGTGTGTGTATATGTATATGTATGTGTGTGTGTATGTATATGTGTGTGTGTAGGTGTATATGTGTGTGTATATGTATGTGTATATGTATGTGTGTGCATATACACGTTTGTATTCCTTTCTCTCCTCTTACCGGTCACTCCACTGCACAATTCATATTTAAACACTCATGCCACATACACTTAACTTTAACTTAAACACACACGTCACTTTAACATACACTTATATTAATGTTATCTGTTGTCTGAGCACTTTATCCTTATCTGATTTAGACATCATTGCACTGTTGCTGTCGTTGATTGTTGTTTGTCTCGTCTATTGTCTAATGTCTAATGTATGAACCTTCCGTCTAACTAAATTCCTCGTTTGTGCAAACATTCCTGGCAATAAACGGTTTCTGATTCTGATGTGTGTGTATATGTATGTGTGTATATGTATGTATATGTGTGTGTATATGTATACGTGTATGTATGTATATGTATGTGTGTGTATATGTGTGTATGTATGTGTGCGTGTATGTATATGTGTGTCTGTGTGTATGTATGTGTGTGTATTTGTATGTATATGTGTGTGTGTGTGTGTATACGTGTGTGTGTATGTATACATGAGTGTATGTATGGTATATGTATGTATGTTTGTGTGTGTGTGTGTGTGTGTGTGTGTGTGTGTGTGTGTGTGTGTGTGTGTATATATATATATATATATATATAGATATGTGTGTGTGTGTGTATATGTATGTATGTATATGTATACGTGTGTGTGTATGTATACGTGTGTGTGTATATGTGTGTCTGTGTATGTATGTATGTATGTGTGTGTATATGTATGTATGTTTGTGTGTATGTGTGTGTATATGTATGTGTGTGTATATGAATGTGTGTATATGTGTATATGTCTGTATGTGTGTATGTATGTATGTGTGCGTGTATGTATATGTGAGTCTGTGTGTGTGTATGTATGTGTGTGTGTATACGTGTGTGTGTATGTATACGTGTGTGTATGTATGTGTGTGTATATGTATGTATGTTTGTGTGTATATATATATATATATATATATATATATATATAATATAGATATGTGTGTGTGTGTATATGTATGTATATGTGTGTGTGTGTATACGTGTGTGTGTATGTATACGTGTGTGTGTACGTATATGTGTGTCTGTGTGTGTGTATGTATGTATGTATGTATGTGTATATGTATGTATGTTTGTGTGTGTGTGTGTGTGTGTATGTTTGTGTGTGTGTGTGTGTGTGTGTGTGTGTGTACATGTGTGTATGTGTGTGTTTGTGTGTGTGGGTTGTTGTTCTCTTTCGTTCCATTCCTTCCTCCTAGAAACCACAGGAGGTGTGAAAGCTGGAGCTCACGCTGCACATGGCCTGCAGGCTTCCTCGCTGCAGGGTGTTCTTGTGCGTGTGTGTTTCACAGCAATATGCCGACCTGCATATGTTTCCAATTTGTATTTATGGAGTTGTTGTTTTTGTGTCCATCAGTGTACATACATTGCAGACATGTTAGAATCCCTCAGCAACGGTGGGGATCACCTCTCCACTCTCACTACGAGGCTTCAACACCTTGGAAAGACTTTCTAATAGGATGCGGACTCTTTTGTATGAATGAGCGTCTGATGGCCCCTCCCCCCACCTCTGTTCTTTAAACAGGAAGGAAGAAGGGGTGGAGTCCTGTTATCTGGAGCCACATCACACCGTATCTCCACAGACACACATTCACGCAATCGGGACTTCGCAAACGCAGATATGACATGAAGTTAACTCAGGTCAACCACAGAGGTCAAGATTATTAACGACCGGCACGGGTGTAAACTGGAGTCCCCCATCATTGTATAATATATTAAATGATTGCCGTTATTTAAAGTGACCCTGGCAGAAATTTGGTTTCGAAAGACTCTTGGCCTATTTGTCCATATGTTGTTATTGTCCTCATCACCAGTGGAGCAAAACAAGGCTTTTTATTTCTCTTCTTTTTACTATTTTTGAGATAAATGTACCAGTTTATACGACCATCATCATTATCATTAACAGTGGGAATTGTTTTTCTCACAGGAAAAGAGCAGATGCTTCTTCCCAAATATACGTACCCAAAAAAAAATGGAAGAGAAAGCTCTTTTTTGCTATCTTCCGTGCTAAATGTGTGATATTAGGGGAATGGAAAAGAAAGAAAGAAGATTATTACATATTTCCTAATCGCAAAGCATCACTGATAATATAAACAGATGTTTTCTCTGCCTTTTAAGAGGTCAGCGTTAACATTCTACATAAGATCGTAAAACATAAACAGCAGGGTGGCTCATTGATTAGAGATAAGTTTAATTTAACCTGAGGACATGCATAAAGCCACTTCTTTAGTGTGAAGTCTGAAAGAAGACCTGAGCAAACTCCAGATTCTGACCTCCTCAGAAAGAAAGACTTTCAGTCTCATTATTACTGTGCAGCTCATGAATTTGTTCCTCCTGACTCACACAATGCATCCAATGAGTTTTAGGGATCTTACTGGCTAAAGTTGGGGAAATACCAGCGTCTACTCTGCGGCACATTGAGGTTCAGCAGGTCACACACACTCAGCGGTGGGTGGATGGGACAGCTGCACACTTTTCTCAACCTTTCTCATCATCTGAAGAAGGAAGAAATTGTTTCTGAGAGAAGAACCGGCAACACTTGCCAGGTTCTTCTTTATTTTTTCCACATTTCCTTTGTATAAAAACAGGCGTGTTATGGATTCTGCAGGTGGCCTCGACTCGCTCCCACGGCCTCTCCGTCAGAGCAGGGCAGGGCTGCACTCTCGCTGCCCTCCTAGTGTGTGTGTGTGTGTGTGTGTGTGTGTGTTCTTCCACAGTTAAGCATATTGGTGTGATGGTTAAGATTAAGGCTAGTGTCTATAGGGCCTGTGCAGTGTAAACGTGTGGGTGTGCGCTAAGTATTCCTTCCCTCATTGACTTCTAGCCTGACTTAAAGCGGCTACAATAAATATGTTTGTATAAATGACAGATCACAAGACTACATGTCAGTGAAGAGGGTCTCTCGTATTGCATCAGGCTGCTATTTTCAGCAAAAAAAAGTACGCTCCACGGCCAGGACCAAAGTCAGCAACTAGCTTGTAGTGGCTATAGAGACAGATATTTAGTTACAGTGGTGACTAAAGACGCTAAACGAAGACTAAATATATAAAAAACATAGCAAAGCCTCTATATCTTTTAAGCAAGACACTGAAATATTTGTATTTTTAGGTTTTAGATCATCTGTGGATTAATTCATCACTATACATGTATGCTATTACAGTTCACATACATACTTTGATTTTGATCTATTGTTTCCATTTAATTTGCTTAATTAATGAATACACTCTGCGGCTGTAAATATATTTCATTCCAGTTAGTTGTATTCTATTCTTTTGTGTATATTTAGACTATATATATATACACACATACATATATACACACACGTTTATATTTTACTTTATTTTTATATATCTTTCATCCCTGTTGCTTCTTTATATATTTTATCTTGTGTGTTAATTTGTATCTTCAAGTTGCCGTCCGTCCGTCCGTCCTTCCTTTCTTCCTTTCTTCCTTTCTTCCTTCCTTCCTTCCTTCCTTCCTTCACTGGCACCAAATACGTGCAATCCATGTCCAGTCCAGCTTGTTTCTGCTGCCTCCAAATGACCAAATTGTCATTGCAGGTTTAGCGTTGGGAGAGAGATACAACTATATAGTGACAGGCACTGAGACTCTGGGGATGTCCTTGTGATGCTATTCTAGGATTTTTCTCTCATTAAATGACTCAAAACTTGAAAATGGTCGCTGCCTCACTCTCTCCAGGCCTTTTCTTCAGCCATTGGCCTCTCGCTCCTTTCAAGATGAGGCCATCACGCAAAGGACAGGAGGGAACCAGGGTTTCATCAAAGCTGCGGTCCATGATTACGTTTTCTGATCACACCGCCTGAGCCCCTGTTTCACGGCTAGTCTAGAAAAAGGGAACTCAGTGTATGAGTTTCAAACATGTGTGACTGTCAGGGAAAGAGACACTGGCTTTTGGCTTCTTGGACTGTATATTCCAGTGGAGGCTGCACATTCCTGAGACCAGACCACATGACTGGAGGGATGTGTGTGTGTGTGTGTGTGTGTGTGTGTGTGTGTCTGTGTGTGAGAGCGGGAGAAACCATTGTTGCCGCTAAGCTAAACTAACCCGTCGATCAGAAGGATGGGAGGTGGAGCCGCAGCAGCGTAACAGACTATCCATGTGCAGGATTTCCTTCCTCAGACAAAAAGGCCCTGCAGACCAAACTCAATTATTACAAACGACAGTGGATATTCGTATTCACAAGCCCAAACGATAGACATCCGAGTCGGCTATCTAGGTCAGCCGAGGCGTCCTGGAGGTAAATCCAGAGGGCTGTGTGGACGGGGGTTAAGTCGCCCTGTTCCCTCGACTCGACAGGAAACAGGAAGTTGCAGAGGAAGAGACCTCTATCAAAAGAGCCTTAGAGCGAGGCGGTGGGGGGAAGTGCCACAACAAACTCCCCAGACATGCACACACAAACACAGAATCTCCCCCGACAGCCGACGCGCTTCATAACCAAACTTTCGGCCACAATGTGCTTTCTTGAGACTGACTGGAATTTTCTAAAGCCACACTCACTCACACGGGCCCTTTGGACCTCAAGTAGCGGACTATAAAAACCTCTTCAAACGTTCCCTGAATGTTCATTACTGCCACTCGGTCACTAGGATTTCAAGACGGATTATTGCCAATGCATTGTTGCGTTTGGTGTCCACAATTTCCATTTCATGCAAATATAATGGGCAATAAAAATCCTCTGAATTTAATGTGTGGTGGCAGTAATGAACCAGACGTACTCACAGGAGGGGGGTTTACTGGTAATAGGTCATCTGCTTTAAAAGGTCAGATGAAGTCTCTACTGAGAGGAGTGGGTGTCACATTCTGATACGCTGCTGTATGTAGAAATGTCACCTCAGCGAGTTTGTAGGGTACGATGAGCCGCTCTCCCACAGTCACCGTCTTCCTGGTCGTCAGCGCCTCCAGCAGCATCTCCTCTTTGACCTGAAGGGGACAAAAGAAACAAGGATGAGGTCAAGATCAGGGTTTTCTTACAGGGATGCATTGTTCACGTTGTGACCTATTAGAGTACATTGAATGCGTACAGTATTGGGGATAAAAAAAAGCACAAAAAAACAGGGCCAAGGAGCTAAAGATAAGCTTCAGTGAATATTTTTGGGACATCATGATCTTTATTTGACAGTTTAAAATGAGGAAGTCATGAGAATAGTAAAAGCGATAATATGCAGCTATGGTACAGTCCAATGATCTCCAAGGACATACTTTTATTTAAGGGGTTCTCCAGAAATATAAGATTCCACTTCCATAAATCTGGAAAACTCACAAGAGACGGATGAAATAAAAGAAGGATTAAAGATTAGGCAGCAGAGGCCGAGATATCAAGACTTTTAGTTCCTCGTGTGGGTCAGGCTCCATTGAATGCAGAATCCTATATTCCCCATAATGCAACAGACCTTTTTGTTAGAGTATCCCGGCCTGATAAATGGCCACTCATTTTAAATTTCATAGGATTTTTCTGAGGTTTCATAAAAGGCATCAACCATTTACGAGGAGCAATCAAAACCTGCACTGTATTGTACAACAGAGACAGAAAACTGTATTACTGCTTTCAACCTCGACAAAGGCAGCCAATTCAGATCCACTTTAGTTCTATCCTTTCACAATAAAAGCCTGAGACATATACATTTAAACTGCGCGGGGGGGGGGGAGGACACAAATTCACTCAGAGCTTTTTGATAAAAGAAAACGTAATAAAACAGCTTGACAGACGCCGCTCTGCGTCAGTAGGATCCCGGTACCTCTGCCAGTATGAATTGTGATGCGAAATATTCACAGGAGAGTATTTTGCATGGTCGTTTCGTTTATTCTCACGTTTATACTCACTAAGTAATGATACACGTGTGTAACGGCCTTCAGAATAAGTCTTTATGACTGTTTAGTGAGCCTAAGGAGCAGGGAAGCTTTCTTGTAGGCGACTCCAACCTCAGACTTAAAGAACAAACTGAAAAATTTGCTCTCCACAATATACCAAATATTAAATTGAATATACATTTGATGACACCTGGCCTTGACTGACCCCATGAGGATGAACTGAAGACCATTAGACACTTTATTTGTCTCCAGGGAGAAAGAGTTTGTTACAGGAAACCCTTTAAATCAAGGTATTTACTTATTTATCTTCTCTGGTTGTATTCGATCATTGCTGGTCTGATGTGACAAAGTCTCTCTATATATATATATCTGTGTTTAAAGACAGACATTCACATTTGTTTATTTAATCTGCAGTGTAAGACGTTTCTCAACTGAGTTTTTTTAGAAAATGTACTCTGTTACAATATACATTCCCATGGCAACAGAGGGTTTAATCCACATCACTCATCCCTAACTAACCTACAAAGCTGACAATAACTCGGCCGACTCTGACAAACACAGCTGGCTGAGATTAGCACGTAAACACGACACATACAGTACAGCGCGATGTGCGGACTTCACACCGACTCTAAACTTGGCCCCGGACAAACCATTGATGACAGGGCCACACTGGGAGAAGCAGATGTCTCTCACACACACACACACACACACACACACACACACACACACACACACACACACACACACACACACCTCCATCCTCAGGGATTATGGGAGTGGGTCGAACAGCTGCTGCTGAGACCACTTGTGTAAGTGTGTGTGTGTGTGTGTGTGTGTGTGTGTGTGTGTGTGTGTGTGTGTGTGTGTGTGTGTGTGTGTAAATACATGTGACAGCATGTCTTTGTGTGATTGCCTGATGTCTTCATGTACAAAAGTCAAGGGTGTTAATGTTATAGTTAATACCATTATGGATCTAAATTTGTCAACTGGCTCCTTCGCCTGGCTTTGACATGAACACAGAAGTGTGTGTGTGTGTGTGTGTGTGTGTGTGTGTGTGTGTGTGTGTGTGTGTGTGTGTGTGTGTGGCATAATCAGACTTCATTTCACACTGCCTGGTAATCCCTCGACTAAGAGCAAAGCCTATTCTGCAGCCTGGTGATTGGTCTTTAGCCGCTACATTTCCATGTATTAGTCGCTTGGTAACAGGCTCGCTGCTCCGTCTATGATCACAGCTCTAATACCATAACACACACACACACACACACACGTCTGTAAGCACTGGTTTGGGGTCAGTGATTCTGTTTTCAAATGAACCAGTTTTCCTTTTTTCCCTGATTTTATCCTGGGACTTGAAGACCTTCGAGTCTGATTCCAAGCAGATCTTAAGCTCTGACAGATGCTCCTTTCTATGTTTGTGAAAACAAACACCAAAACACCAACATTGATTGATCCTGAGCTCCGCCTCTTTCCTTTAACGCACCAATCACAGCGTTGCTTTGCATGAACTTGGCCATCAGTCATTTAGTATGCTACAAACAACAAAAACACTTTGAAAAAGGTCAAAAGACGTTTTTTTTTTTTTTATTCTTAAACCTCACAGTTAGCTCAACATCAGTAGCATCGCTTAAGACACCTGCTTCCTTTTGAAAAGTTTGTTTCCAGTATAAAGTTGTTGTGAACTGCCTCAGTTTAATAACACTGATGGCTCTATATGACCTGCATAAGTAAACGAGACAATCAGCGAGAAGATCGGTTATTTCTACCTACTTTTCTATCTAGTTCTTCTCGTCATCGGTGCCACCGGGTCAGATTCTGGCCACATAAGGTGAAATCATGCCGAAACTCCTTCAGCTCAGACTCCAGGCTTCATATTTAGTTGTTTCTGTCAACGGACGACTGTCTTTAATATTCAATAATGCAAGAAGCACTTAATATGCTTTCTTTACTTCGAAATAAAACCAGTAGACAGTGGAAACCAACAGACATTACATAGTCATGTATACTGGCTGGGATTACTCTAGAAATTAGGACACGTGCCTTATGTTTGAAAAAGGTCTTAAAAGATTGAAGTACAACAGCACAGTACGGTTTCTGATGAGGAAAATAAAACAGAAATCTGACAGGACTTTATCAAAAAGTATTGGCTTGTGTCAGATTGAGATAAATGAAGAACATTTTTGGACTGCAGTGAAAAAAAAGAAGTGTTTCAAGATACCGTTTCCAGCATTAAAATACCATCAAGAAATCCCGGTTTTAGTGGGATTTGTTCTCACCGTAAGCTACTCTCTCTGGACCGATTACCAGTTTGCACAGGAATGTTTCTGGTGAGCTCAAATCACTCAAGTCGCCCGGCTCGGAGGATCCAGCCTGTCAGCCGTCCGTCGGCTCCTACGAGCTCCACGTCCTCTTCCAGTTCCACATCCGCAGGAAACAGGAAGTCCTGTCCAGTTTCAGTCCTATTCATTCATCAGTCCACACTCGAGCCAATCAGTTCTGCTCCTCAGAGGAGAAAGCTCTGGAAGCTCTGAAAGCTTCACTAAGTGTGCACCTCCATGGAGGGAGAAGTAGTCCTCATCCCGTCTTGTCTGAACGGTTATTTTAAAAGTCAAAGTGAAGCACGATTACAACATTGGTTGTAAATTAAGAAAACTCAAGAGGCAGTGTGTGCACTTTAGATGAGCTTTCCCTCCAAAATGAAACCGCATTTAACGAACCTCGACAACCTATTTCAACCATTCAGCAGATTCTCTGAAGCAAAGGGGTTTAAAGTCATGCATCGCAAATAAAACGTCAGTATTAAGCTAATTAAATATAAAGAAATCTAAAAGGTGCTCACTTTGTAAATTATAATAAATACAGTTGTTTCCTGTCAAGTTACAATTAAATGCAAGTCAACATTTGACCTTTAAGATGATTTACCAATATTTTTCACCGTGAAATGTCTATATTTCTCTCATTATTTCCAGGAAAGCACATTTTTACCCATCATCCCACCCTCTACCTCCTAACACTGATTTCCTATCAGTTTGTCCCACCAAAAAGCGGAGATGTTGCCAAATTAAAAGAAGGACAAAGAGGAACTCTCTGTTTGTTTGGTTTCATTAAGATGTGTTTTCTCCTTTCTTCCTCCTTTAAGAATGTTTTATATGTCCCCGGGGACAAATAGCCATTGCACCAACGAGCAGACATCCAAATAAACTTGAACTGAAAAGACGAACCCCGAGCATGTGGCCAACATGTGGCTGAGCTCACGTCACTCCGGCCCTCTGGAGAGCCAGAGACTCCGTGTCTGGACGTTAAAGGGGAACCCTGGCAGCCGCGCTCTCCACAGTCATAACATCCCCGCTGGGCTGTTGACAGGAGTCTCCGGCACACTTCGGACATTGTTTTTGTCAGCGACTCAACAAGCACATCCGGCTGGTCGTTGAGGTTTGCAACAGGGACTGGGAAGTGCCACCATGCCTCCATCCCAAGGTAAATCAGAACAGCATGTGGATGTTTGAGCTGTCCTCACAGTGCACACTGACGAGTGTGTGCATGTGTGTGTGTGTGTGTGTGTGTGTGTGGTCTGCACTCAGTGTCAAGAATGAACTCAAATTCAGCACATCATAAATTTGTAAACGCTGCGTGGCACGGTAACCCACGCCGGGAAATGTTTTCCCATGTCTATCGTCATCATCATGCGGACGACGAAGAGTCCGAAGCAGTAGATGTTGGATAATTATCAGTGTCTAGATTGAGGTCAGGGAAATATAAAAGTATGCAGAGACCAAAGCCTCAAGAACTGCTTTTAGTTTTTTGTTGGAAAAAAATATATAACAAAAAAATATGACATGGAACCAGCATGAGACAGATACGGTCGTCTATGGGAAAGATTTACTTCTACAGTTTGAGTATAATATTGTTGGTGAAGCCAGAAGACGTATTGCAGAGATGAGTTCACCATCAGACCAGCTTGTACTGTGCACGACGTGATTGGACAATAACTGACCGTCCAACAAGCATCCATATGAGGAACGTATGTATTACTGTCGTTATTACTATTAGTACCTTTTGATATTATTTTATTAATAACATTTAATTGAATTATTTATTGTTTTTTTGGTTGGAGGGAGGGACATAGAGTAGTTATTATTTGATTCTCATCTAATTCTTCCACAACACAAAAAAAATAAACAGTATAAAAAAACATTGTTGACGCTTCTCTCTATGTTCTATTTTTATTTTTTTTTACTTTAACTGTTTTTGCACTTAATTACAGTACATTCACTTTATGTCGGACAGAAGAGAAACACAATTTAAAATCTTCTGTCTGCTTGCACAATGGAAGAATTGACAAATAAAACTGACTTTTACTTTGATGTATTTTCTGTTGTTGTAATCATTAAAATTAGATTTTATAAAGCCGGTGATATTGAGACAGAAAGCCGCTGCTCCCGGTGGGAAAGCTGGTCTCTGAGAACCGCCTCAACACAAGCAGTACTTTGTTGAAGCGCTGGATAATTTGGGACCTGAAGCGCCTCTTAACATCCGCTGTCACCACAAGCTGCGCTCCAACGCAGAGCGTCCTGGGCTCTCTGAAAGGCTTCCCCCCCTCCTCTAAAGCACACATATGGGAGGTAAACTCTGGAAATAGGAATCACGGTATTTCAATGTGTTTATGAAAAAATAAAAACACAGCACAATGAAAACCCATTCGCTTTTCAGTTTTAAGTCTCTCCAGTGGGCATGTCATGGAATAACTTCGGGAGACCGAACGCCAAAGAAAGTATTTAGAGAGAACAAACAAGCCCTGTGGTAAAGCCCTGCTCCAATTCTTCATTTTTATTATCCTTCAAAGTATTTAGAGTATTGCATTTCAGCATTTCAGCAAGAAAAGAACGCACTGTTTTCTGACTCAGACATATGTCATATGTGGCGTTTTCTATTGGAGGTTTCTCATCGAAAACTCTGTGTGTGTTTGAACGTTACTGATGGCCGACACTTCTAACGTGTGCTGCTCACCTCCAGCAGCTCCGACACGATGGGCAGGACCTCCGGGTTGCAGATGTCGATGGAATCGTCCCTGTAGGTCTTCTTCTTGTAGCGGATGTTTCCCAGGTGGAGGATTGCTGACAGCAGGGAGAAAATCCTGACAAGAGGAGAACAAAGATACTTATTGTTAACATATTTACAGTATTTTAGGGCAACTAAGGTACGGTCTTAGTGAGCTTCTTTTACCATCAATAAAAGGGATTCTATGCGCAGAGGAAACCTCGTCATCGTGTGCATTACTGCCAACGAATTTTCTCTTTATTCACAACAAAACCGACGCAAAAACTAATCAGATTAAATATTCATCTTTTGCAATGGATGTCTTGTTTTATTTTAAATATTTAAAAGTAACTTTCATTAAAAACACGGACATCTCCTGTTTAGTAGCCCCGCCCTAAAGTATACTGTACTTTATGGTCTATTTGACTCTTAATAGACCATCATTTACTAAATGAAACTCATGCTGCATTGAAGAAGGCCTGAAACTAGAGATTGAGCTCATAAATGTAAGTTTACAATGTTTACTGAAGGAATAAATTAAGACTTTCTCATAGACTTCCATACAACCAGACTTATTATTGCAACCAGAGGAGCCGCCCCCTAGAGGCCATTAGAGAGAATGCTAGTTTAAGGTACTTCCACATGGGGTTGCCACCTGGTAAAATATGAAGCTACACATTGAATATTAATTGTAAAGTATGTGATAATCAAATCATTTCAAATGTTTTGTGAAAACATGAGATGAAGAGTAGGAGTATTAATAGAGACATTTATTTGTTTCCACAAAACATTACATTTTTATTCTACTTAAACTCCTGACTGTGATTCTAAGAGACAGGGCTGAGGTTCCCGTGATCGTTCACGTGTTCATATTAGGAACACGTTGCTCATCTCACCGTTTGCGTGTGGCGGGTAAGAAGCCGACCATCTCCATAGCCAGCTGCAGACGCTCAAAGTCATGCTTCAGATCCTCTCCTTCCACTGTGAAGGAGTCCTGCTGGTGTCAGGTGGAAACACACACACACGGGGAAAAAGAGGAAGACAGAGAGCGACATCAGCATCACAAAGGATTTATGAATGAATATACACGTAAACATGAATAAAAACCTGACAGAAGGCAAAGACTTGGCGCTACAATGGACGTGTCTATCTAAGCTAAATGAGCGTGTTCACTCCGCTGACGCTAGAGGAGGTTATTGCACCTGGGAATTAAATGAATAGATAAAATGTAATACAAAGCCATTGTTCTGCAAGTCACAAGTCAAGGCCCTGAGCAAGTCATCATACACCCTTCACCAAAACGACTGAAAATGTCCTTTCAAAGAATTTTCATGTATGACTTTCAAATACACAAAAATCATTATTGAGGTGTGTCTTAGTATTCTGGTCATATGGTCCCTTTGACTGGCTGCTGTCAGATGGATTCAAAGCCTTTTCTTCATTTCAATACTTTATTTAAGATCGACATCCATCAGGATGTGTTTAGCCTAGCTTAGCACAAAGGCAGCTAGCCTGCCTCCGTCTTCAGTGAACATCTGCCGCCATTACAATTGATTTTAGAGTTGTTCGTCTATTGGATTTTGTCAAGTCGATCGAAAATTCATGACGCCGGTCTAAAATCACGTCATTGCAGCGGAGCCCACATCTTTAATGGATAAGACCACAATGTAGAAACTAAGCGGATTACCGCAGACTAAATGCGGTCACGGTCGTCTGACTCGGCTCAGCAGACGACAGCGATCGATCCGTTCAATTATACGTCTTTGGCTTTGGAGTGATTCATGAAACGACGTCGGAAGAGAAAGAGCTGAAGACACCGCCGTTAGCAAATGTTCACGCAGAGATGTACTCAGGGGTGCATTTCTATGTCAGACACTGACGTCATAAAGGATGGAGAGAGCGAGGACGTGTATGTGTGTGTGTGTGTGTGTGTGTGTGTGTGTGTGTGTGTGTGTATGTGTGTGTGTGTCTCTTCAAGGCCTCCAGTCGGTCAGCATGTCTCCTCTCTCAGGCTGTAATTAGCACATACCACAGCGACCGGGCAGCGAGGGGAGACACGGGAACCCATGATCCTCTCTCCGGGTTGCCTCCTCTACGCTGTAACGTCCCGCGCTCCTCTCTCCCTCTCTCTCTCTCTCTCTCTCTCTCTCTCCCTCTCTCTCCATTGTTTTACTTTGGCTCAGGAACTCGTCAGGAGCTGCAGAGCCAACGGTCGCGGATTTCTTTCCGGCGAGCGTCTCCAGTTGCAACAAAGGGGGTTTTGAGGCTTCTCGGGCTACGGCGAGGCCCGGGAAAAAAGACACTTTTCAAATTGCCGGGTATGTTCGACCTCAGCGCCAAGCGGCACAATGCGATACGCTGAAGGAAAATAAAGAGATCAAATTCTGGCAGGTTTGCGAGGGAACGCGTTGGTCGAAAAAACCCAAAAACCTTCGCTGTTGGTACTGACGGGATGATTAATAAACAACTCACTTTAAACGGAGAACCTTTTCTCACTCACAACTTGAAATCGTAGTGTTATGCCAGTTGCAACACTCCGGGTGCGGGCCGACACCGCTTAATGGAGTCAAGTCGGGAGCCCAGCTGACGCAGCACTTTTCAACAGATCGCTCGCTGATCCAGTTAAAAGTTGACGTGCATCCAGTCGAGGCTTTCCTGCTACTTACCATGACTTAATCGCGATTTTCGTGTTGTTTTGCGCCAAAAAACAACAACATGCCAGCCCCGTCACGACCCCAAAAAAACATAGACACCCAAACAGGCACAGAATGCAAAACCAAAAAACACAGAAGGCTCAGCCCCAAACAGCCAACTGCACACATCAAATGCAAACATCCAGAACATGTTTGGTCTTTGGGATCTTTTAGTCAGATACTTGTTTCTTTTATGAAGTCACTCTGATTTATTTTCTATTTTTGTCTCCAGACATCTGGAATGTGTATACACTTGTCACTGTTTAAAGCACGGGGCGTCTCTATTTACTGCAGCGTGCCCCCTGCGCGTTGACCAATGGTAGAGGTCAAGGGTTAAATAGGCCCAAAGGGGCGGTCAGATGCTCAGACAGCTGTCAAGAGCTGTTGAGCTCTGTGTGTGTGTGTGTGTGTGTGTGTGTGTGTGTGTGTCAAGACGGTGACATCATCTCCTTGGACGATGGGGTCACAGACTGATGAGGTCATTGACTGACCCCTGAGGGAGACAGTGTGTCAGCAAAACAGGCGGGACGGTTGTGTAAGGGAAAAATAGAAAGCGAGAGGAGCCAAAGGGAAAAATAATGAGTAGAGAGAAGAGACAGAGTCCTTATGGAATAGGAATAGTTCATCATTTTGGGATAAATGCACTTTTTGCTTCCTTTTTCGAGAGTGAGATGAGAAGAAGAACAACCTCACGTCTTTTGTTAGGGCGGGGCTCATTTATTTGTACAGTGTAGCAGCTTTTAACAACGAGGCAATTCAAAGTGCTTTAAAGTAGGATTTAAGAGTAAAATAAAGATACTAATTCTAAACATTTGAATAAAGCCAATTTAACACGAAAAGGATTACAGTGCAAGTCAAGTTTATGCAAGAATCAGGGTGCGGTTAGCCTAGCTTAGCATAAAGACAGAAGAAGCAGCTAGCCTAGCTCACTCCTCGAGTACAACAACTCTAATTCTGACATGTTTACACAATGTATGTTGGTTTGTTTAACAATTACATGAACAGAGAAATGTAAAAGTGAGTCACAGGTGTGTGTTTATGTATTAGGAGACAAACTAAATCCGGTGTGAGGATAAGGCAGCTTTAATTGTAATGGGTGCAGATGTTCACTTAAGACAGAGCCAGGCTAGCTGTCTTTATGCTAAACTAAGCTAAGCCTGATTCTGAACGCATTGATGTCAATCTTCTCATCTCACTCGTGGAAAGAAAGCAAACATGTGATGTTGCAGTAATAATAGTATATATTGTATATTATCTGTCTTCCTCCCCTGAAGGCTGGCTGTGAAGCCTCAGAGGACGGCAGCTGATTCACGGAAGTGACGATGGTTTTAAACGGCAACCCGGAAAAAACATGAATCAAAACTTAGTATAAATAGTATGAACTTCTCAAATCACTCCGGCAGCAAACAATGTTGACTTTGCCGACAAACACGCTACTTTTTTTCACTTCTGCAGGAGTGATTTGAAAGAAGATAGACAGGAAACATTTTCTACGCATTTTTTTTGCTACGACGCTGGAACCCAGCTCAACTACCGGTACTGCGAATCCAAAACGACGGCAGCGCTTGAGTCCCTTTCGAGCACCGAGGAGGGGAGAACGATTATGGTGTTGTGGTTTCATGTGAAACAGAAGTTCTGAAAAAAGTAAGTGATTGTCCTCATAAAACCCTTTCCTGGATAAAGTAACAAATTATTTAAAAAAAAACATTAAAAAAGTGGGAGCCAAAGAGCCAAAGTCAAGAGGGATGAGACTAGTCGTATTTAGACTAACCGACTCTCATGTCAAGTGTTTGCTCGCCGGCAAAGTTAAAGTAACCCAATCTCCAATTAGGAGACAATGAATCCCTAAACCACACAGAAACAAATCCCACTGACCAAACATTACTCACTTCAGGGGGAGACTGGCAAGACAGTGGCGGGCTCAGAGACCAGCAGACCAGCTCACACACACACACACACACACACACACACACACACACACACACACACACACACACACACACACACACACACACACACACACACACACACACACACAGGACCACACACTTAGAGGGATGTTTCAGGATGTGAGGCCAATGGATCACTATTGAAAACTTCTCGTAGAAGAAAAAGAAGAAATAATAATGTTTGCTCGACATTTCCATTATCGTCTCTTGATATTTAAACGTTTGCGGTCAGACTTGTTCAAGCAATATAGGCATTCAATGTATTCAAATTCTTTGATCACGTCTTTATATGGTCATTTTCATTGTTGGTATCTGTGCAGGATTCTAATTGCATATTGATGCGTGAGTGTAATCCAGTAACTTTATCTTAATCCTCAAAGCTTTACTCTCATACAGCCTCACAAGTTCATTATTCATATATATTATTCAATATATATTTATATTGTACATACTAGTAAAATGTTAATGCTGATGCTTAGTTTCTGTGTTTTATATTTCTCTTGTTTATTTGTATATAATATGTACATTAGGTACGAAGAGAGCAAAGTGTAACTCGAGTCAAATTCCATGTATGTATACACACATGGCCAATAAAGCTGATTCTGATTAAATTATTGCTAATGCTGATGCAAAACCAACTGTTCTCACTGCTGCTAGCTCACAGTCAACATCACATGTACAAATACATCAACATGTATGTACATCTTGTAAGGCAAGGCAAGCTTATTTGTATAGCACAAAATACTTCTCTATAAAGTACTTTTTATTGTGATTCAAGTAATCTGAACCCTTTTCCTACGGTCGCTGCTTCACAATAAATATGATCTTGAGTTTGTTATCAACCTTGAATCTAACAGTATGCTGTTGAAGGTAGCTTAATTTCACTGTTTTTAAAATGCTGGGTATAATCACACATGTACATGTAGAGGTGAAGGTAACATCCTGAACCTTCCCTTTAAAGATGGTTTTCCAGGTTTGAAGCAATCAACCAATCAATCAATCGCCAGACAGCAAAGCGTCCAAAGCCAAAAAAAATAGATTAAAGGGATTCCTTAATGTTTGACTTTCACTTGGTCAATCAGTGTTTATCTACACATCATTTGTTCTACTATAACTACCGAAAAGGTCTGGTTACAAGCCGCTACTACGTTCGGTGGCTAGCGCTGCTGCTAGTTCCCCGCTAACTTCAGCTAGCTCTCCGCTAACTTCCGCTAGCTAGCTCTCGCTAGTTCCCCGACAACCATCGAAGGTACCGGGACCAGCCCCGGCTCGACACCCGACTCGGGCAGAGGGGACGGGGGCAGTAGCAGCAGCAGCGGGGAGCTAGCAGCAGCAGCGGGGAGCTAGCAGCAGCGCTAGCTTGCTACAGCAGGGACAACCACCGAAGGTAGTAGCGGTTTGTAACCCGGCTTTTACGGCAAAAGGGAGAGGTTTCTTTTTAAAATCTTTGTTAAAACAGAATTTAAATGTTTTCAGTGTCAAATCACACCTCACTTTAAATGAGATTCTGAATGTGTGACACCTTCAGTACACAAATATCAAGTACAGAGAAGTCACGATCCCTTTAAACATTTTTTTCATCATCGAGCTCGACCAGCTGAGGTCGGTTCAGGTCGCCTCCATCTTTTAGTCCATTTCAGGGGAAAGCAGGCGTGTGCGAGAGAGAGAGACCCGAGACTGGCACCATAACACACACCAGAGAGCCACGACACACCCAAAGAGCACAGACGCACACAGACAACTCGTCATCCGCAGGATACTGACCAGGTCGCTCTCATAGTAATTGTCCCAGTGGAGTTTGTGCGATTTCTTTGTCATCTGGAAGCAAGGCAGAGCGGGTTGAGAGGGCAGGAATTACACACCATAATACGCACAACGGCTGGAGAAACATGACACATGCTGGTAAATATGTGAGGAAATAAATGACCAACCCCCACACGCGCACACACACACACACACACAGTAATTTATTCCATGATGGCGGAGGTTTATGACTTGTTTCAGTATTGAGCTCTTTTACTTAAGTAAAAGTAGCAATAAACTGTAAAAAATACTCCACTACAAGTACAAGTTTTCATCCTCAAAATATTACAGACGTATTACCCAGTGATTATTAAATTGTTCTATATTATATTACGGCAATTGCATTTTATGGTTTTAGCAGGCTGGAGATGATTTTTACTTATATACTGTAACTGTAGCTGTCAAATAAATGTTGTGCAGTAAATAGTAGAAGTAACATAACATTTAATATGAAGCATATTGGAGCATATTTGTCTAATATTCACTCCCTTTGCGCTCTCTTTTTGTTCTCTACCGACTCCAAGACAGGGAACTATCTGCTCTTTAACTGCTAAATGCTCCACTGTGTCACTAACTGTGTGTGGATGCTGTTTGGTGAGCAGGTCGTGTGTTTCTGGAGATTTGTGGCTGAAAAAAAAAAAAACAGCCTGCTGCAGCAAAAAAATAATATTTAGAATTTTGAGAAGCAAAACAGTAAAAGGGAGCTGCAGACTCACGTGATAATTCGTTTTAGGATTCAGCACAAAGAGCCACCCCGTTGTCATTTACAGTCTATTAATATGATAAAAATATTGATTACTTAAGGATTACAGGAACCGACTTGAGAAACATACTTAGTTACGAGAACACACAGAGGAAAAAAAAAACATCTCTGAGAGACGAGAGAGATAAATATGGATAATCATTTTGTTCCTCTGTGACACCATGCGTGTCGTGTGTGTGTGTGTGTGTGTGTGTGTGTGTGTGTGTGTCAGACAAACAGAAGGCTTGCTGTGTGTCCTGCACACGCTCACACAAACGAGTGCGCACACAAACACATGCGACCGCCGGCGTCCTCTCTGCACGAGAGCAAGTCAGCGCCAGATTAACTCCCGAGTATTGCAGTTGCCATGGAAACAGGGCTGCATGGTAACAGGCAGTCGGCAGCAGAGGATGAGGATGAGGATGAGGGGGTTTGTTGTTGTGGGGATTAATGGAGGGGGAGAAAAAAATAACTGTTACTTTTTTTTTGGGGGGAAAAGAGATGAACAAAGGTATTTTTTTCTTCCTTTTTGTCGCCTCCTTAGTGTGCTGCCAGAGGAAGAGGGAATATGATCCTCACACATCTGCTGCCAACGCACACAGATGCACTGCAAAAGATGCACACATATGGGGGGGATTTCTGGCATGGACGCAAGCACGTAAACACACCCCGTCTACACACACACACACACACACACACACATATCTCTGAGACACAGTCACAGATGCACCTCGCAGCGTTGAGAAGTGATCCGGTTACGATGAATGAGGGAATGAGGTCCAACGGAAAGAAAAGGAGGGAAAGGGAGATGCCCACATTTTTTAACATCATCTTCATCAATCTCTCTACATGGCGCCTGCAAGCTTCATTTTTGTTAATAGTGACAGACTGTTCATGCATTTGGGAAGAGAGAAAATGCTCAGTGCCACTTATATAAAACTGAGACGTCACATGAGCCTCAGGCAAGAACAACTTGCACAAACAGATTTGTTTTCGTGTGGAACGAGTGGCATTCACCAATTTTCCTCAAATGAATATTTTTCTCTTACCTTCACACTAAATCTACGAGTGGTGTTCTGCCTGAGAAAACACATTTAACGCTTTAATCTGAATACATTTGGAGTTTGAATACGAGACCCTGGACTCGATTTTCCCTTGTTTTTGTATCTAAGTGACTGACTGGGACGACAACTTTTTAAACTGGAGTATTAAGGGAATGCGCTTTAAGCGGCTGCTGCAAAACGAGCTGCAAATGCAATTGTGCGCGTCAGTGCGACGATACGGTCGCTAAAAGTGCGTGTTTTTACAACCGAAAAGCTCAGATTGTTGTTAGAGAGATCAATTAGAACAAGTAGATGCACAAGGAGTAATTTTGCAGAAAATTGTGCATAAAACAATTAAAAAAAGAGCCAGGCAGCAAGTTGCAGCCAACAAATCACAAGAATACAAAAATCCCTTTTCTGCATTTTTGCTTCTTTGGTGGCGGCAGAAACAGGATTTTAATCACTGGGGCAACACAGCGTGATTTGCATAAATATATATATACATATATATCAATGTGGAGTTTGTTTCTCTGTATTTCTACATGCACTGAACTGTCTGCATTCGTGTGTGTGTGCCGACCTGGTTAAGGTAGTGGTATTCCTCAGGTTTCAGCAGGTGGAAGGACTTCCTCTCCTCTTCGCTGGCTCCGGCCAACAGGTAGTAGAAAACATGGTAGTTCCTACACACACACACACACACACACACACACACACACACACACACACACACACACACACACACACACACACACACACACACACACACACACACACACCAAGTTAGAGGGGCTGCTTCTTCAAAACAAAAACACATTCCTCGAATAATGTGAGGTGAACTGAGGACAGCAGCTTTCGCATCTCCGCGCTCCTCCTGAAGCGACGCCTCGGGGAGGAGACTCCATTCAGAGGTTTGGAGCAGAGCACCGTGGAAAAAACAACTCCATCTGCAAACTGCAGTGTGTCGCAACTCAACCCTGCAGCAAGTGATAAGTAGGTCACACCTCTCCACACTACGAGTCGCACAAAGCGGCAGTGTGGTGTGCGGGCTGGAGCTTAGGACTCGAGCCTCTGTGACAAAGACCCAGGTGTCATTTTATCACACCTGGAAGCACACAGGGACACTTAATGCCCGATGGAGTGGTGGAAAGTTAAAAAGAGCAGAAAGGATATAAAGAATCTCGCTCTGTCACCCAAACTGAGACGTACGTACGAGTCCTGCTTCACTGTGTTAATAAGCTACTAAAGTAGTTTTATTATTTTGAATAAGCGCCGCTGCTCCTGCTGTTAAAACAGTCCCTTTGAGCTGCCAAATGCGATTTTGAATTAACTTAAAATGAACGTTTCCATCAACTCTAACAAATAGAGTTTTACATTTTTACATTTTTTTAGAAGGGTTATATGAATTATAATTTTGTCATTACCTCCATCTACTACAAACATTCAGATAAATAATAGAATAAACCGTAATGAACATTTACGGGCAGTACATATTTAATGAGCTCAACATAATGGCCTAGCTGTCTGGCTCGCTGAAGTCACAGCAACAGACACGAACCCCGACGCGTGCGGATCAGGTTTCTGGATGATTGCATTTCCCCGAGCACAGCCATTACCGACATGGGAGCAACACTAAAACCAGCGCTCTTGACCCCAAGGGCAATTATTTTTGCTGACCTGGCCATTTAAAGGCAGTAGCAATCAACAGAGCGATGCTAGCGGTTTCCCTCTGCTCCCAGTCTTTGTGCTAAACTAAGCTAGCGGTGGTCACAAGCATCGTACAGATGTGAGAGCTATTCTCAATTTGGCAAGAAGATGGAATTAAATAATTGACCAGAAAGTCAAATTATTTCTTTGATATGTTCTGAGGTCGTGCAGAGGCAACCTGTCACGAGCCTGGAGTTAAGATTTAGGATAGTTTGCAGTTCATCATCAGCACCCCCCGCCCCTCTGAGCCGTCTGGGGGGTCCTGTCTTCGGTTCCTACCTCATCAATATGGCCGCCAGGGCCTGTCATCAGGATGAAATGGAAACCCAGAGGCCAATCCGGGTGAGAGGGATTAGATGACCGGTGGAGCGGTTTACATTGTTTTTTTTCCTCTTCCCTCGAAAGCTGTTACACTGATGGGACCTGTGATGTTTTTTGTTTTTCTAAACCGCCGCCTCGAAAGAGATGAGCGGGACTGAGCCGGTTGAGAGAAGACGCTTTAGGGGATGTAGATGCAGGTGGACATTCCTGTGTATGCGTTTGTATTTGTTTTAGACGGCTATTTTAGTATTACGTTTTCTCAGATATGGATTTGACATAAAATATCTCAAATGTGCCCAGGTTCCTTGAGATTTTAATTGAAAAACTTTATAATTTTGTAAATGAGCCGATTGATTTTAAAAATATTTTTGGCTTTCTGCTGCAACAAGATGTTGTTGACATGATCTTAAAATGATCACATGTCAAAAAGTGGGTGGAAATGGAAGAATAAGCAGGTTCAAAAGGCTCTCGCTCACCTCTCATTGTGCTCCTGGTACACCAGACGGGATTTCTCCAGCAGGTACTTCTCCACATAGGCTCTGAAAATAAAACAAAACAAAAACACACATAAAAGTCAAAAGAGACTTCTGAAGAGAAGGAATAATAGCAGTTGCAACGCTGATAATAGAATCAGCTGATATTAAGTTCAGATTGTCTGTGTGTGTGTGTGTGTGTGTGTGTGTGTGTGTGTGTGTGTCTCACCCTCTGACAGTGCCACTCTCCTGGTAGTTGACCTGGATGAACTTGCCGAAGCGGCTGGAGTTGTTGTTGTGGGCCGTCTTGGCGTTTCCAAAGGCCTGAGGAGACAATGGAAACATGTCAGCATGTCAGCGAGTAAAGGTGCAAGTACAAGAACAGGTGCAGGTGTGTGTTGTTCTCCGTCCATTCTGTCGGTGCAGTCGTGGAACAGAAAGACGCAGACATCCTTTAAGCTACAGCAGAAGGATGAACTGCTCATCAACAAGTTATAGCAACAACAGAGAAGGTTTTCAGGTCCACAGAGTCGTTACAGAAACTTTACGATGGGAACTGGACTCTGATCCAAAGTGAAAAAATGTGTGAGGAGTCGAGGGAAAAGCCACTAATCACAGAACTGTAACAGAGGTCATGAGGCTCAGGAAGAGGCCTGTGAGAGGCACACACACACACACACACACACACACACACACACACACACACACACACAGTCCATCATTAGAGGCCCCTGGAGGACTCATTCAGGTTCTCATTAGGTGTCTCGTGGGCCCGACGGAGCTGGTTAGGTAAAGGAGAGGAGAGGAGATGAGGAGCAAATACAAGGAGAGGAGAGACGAGGAGGGAGATGTGGAGAGGTGATGAGAAATATAAAGAAGGAGAGGAGAAGAGAGGAGATGAATCAATGAGAGAAGAGAAGAAGGTTGGAGAGTTTGAGAGAAGAGGGAGATGAGAAGGAGAAGAAATGTGGAGAAGAGAGAAGAGGAGTCAATGTAAAGAGATGGAACAAGGAAACAAAACAAGAGAAAGAGGATAGCAGAGGAGATCAAACAAGGAAAATATAAATAAGGCAAGGAAACAGGGAGGGAAACTACAGAAGACGTCACGACAAAAAAAAACTGGAGAGTTTGAGAAGAAAACAAGTGGGAGGGGGAGAAGAAGGGAAGAGCATCGAGGACAGAGGAGATGAAAGGAAGGAACAAGGACAGCAGCAAAGAGGAGAAGACGAAACCAAACAGACGACAAGAAAGAGGAATGAGACGAGAAAAGAGGAGGAAAGAAATGTTACGAGTGAAAGAAGATGAGGAGAAACATGAGAAGGATTTGATGTCAAAGACAAAATATTTCAGCAGAGTTCACAGAAACAGGGGCGGAATTTCAGGCTGACGCAATATGTGTTTTTGAGTTAAGAAAAATGACTAAATAAGAATCAGCCGAGAGAGAAGTGGGCGTCACATAATTGATTGTGGCTGCTGGGTGAAAGCTACAGCTCTGGAATAACACGGTTTAATAAAAGGACTATCCTGCTCCTGAATCAGGCTTTTGATCTTTTTGGAGGATTCGTTTAAAAAAGTGACACACATTGAACAGACCAATCAGGGCGAAGAGGGAAACCGCTGCATAGGGCTCTTCTTCTTTCTTTTCTTTCTTTGTTTCTCGCTCCCTGCGACGCCATACATTCAATACTGATCGTCTACTTCAGATCCATTTTGCTTCCCTCTCTCCACCAGAACCCCCGAAGAGGCTATACGTTAATCCACCACAGAAGAAGAAGAGTGGACTGGCAGCGAGATGTGCCTCGGTCCAAATTGTAAATCGAAACGGCAATTCACATGATAATGACAGAGCTTTCACTCTCAGTAATTTACTGGGTATAAGAGACGCTTTTGTGGCTAAATGTTTCACGTTTTGAGATTTAGAGGGAATTCCACTTCCTGACATGATTGAGTGAAATGAGCACCGGCTCTACTGTAAACTGCCAATGACCATCAAACCACTGCCGGTGAAAGACCAGTCAGTCGGCGACATCTGGGTCTGAGAAGTGACGCCAATGTGGAAGCGTCTTCAACTTGCATTCTCCCTCATGGCCATCAGAGGGCGACTCCTCTGGTTGTATAGAAGTCTATGAGAAAATGACTCCACTTCTCTCTTGATTTATTCCCTCAGTAAACATTGTACACGTGAGTTTAATGTCTCAATCTCTAGTTTCAAGTCTTCTTCAATACAGAATGATGTTCATTTGGTAAATTATGGTCCATTTAGAGTCAAAGAAACAAGATGGCGACGACCAAAACCAAGAGGGTGAAGACCAAAATGCCAGAATCGAGGCTTCGAAACGGCAATCCACAAACAAAGAGATGACATCACAGTGACTACATCCACTTCTTATACACAGTCTTTGCATACAATTTATACTGGGTATGTTATCGCAACATGTTCATACTCTCATGCTTGTTTGTTTTGTTTATTTCATTTTATTCAAAACCTCATTTAGAAACGGTGCCGATTAACACAACAAATGCAGACGCAACTACAATCAAATAGAAATGAAAGATGTTGTTATGTATTGTTTGAGCTCATTATACATACCATGTGTGTGTGTGTGTGTGTGTGTGTGTGTGTGTGTGTGTGTGTGTGTGTGTGTGTGTGTGTGTGAAAGAGATTAATGAGCAGGGCTGAAGTGTCTGGATGATTTAGTGGTGAACTCTGCTTCATGGTCAACGCCTGCTGTGACCACAGCACAGGAAAACACACACTGTGAATCGGTGATTACTCTGCGCGTGTGTTAAACATGTTAGTGTAGAGAGAGAGAGAGAGAGTGTGTGTGCACGCATAAAAAAATAAACTAAACATAAAACAATTTTAATTGTTGTTACTAGCAAGCTAAAAAGCGCTCAGCAACACTTCTGGCCTCAAACCGTTGTTACCTTTACGTCCTCCTCCTCCTTTTCCCCTCATTTATTGTCCCTTCCTTCCTGTCTGATTTGGAGGCAATAAAGCTCACTCACATATCAAATCAATTAATAATGTGTTCATTAATTTAATTAATTTCTTAAAAAGGGTGATAACGACTGAGCACTGCTGGCCTCAAAAGTCAGTAGATTGTTATCAGGGGCAACACAATTATTATTATTAAAAAAAATAAGTTTTTGTCCTTGGTGTCCAGATGAATACGTTCATTATGACCCAATGTGTTTTGTCAAAATGTACGGAACTGATTTGACAGTAGTCGGTTATGTTAAAACATTATTTTCCACTATTTTCTACACATTTACTGTAGACACTTGGCCAATGACCCGAATATTTAAGCAGTGACGCTCTACAGTGCGTTCCCGTCTACCGTCAGTTACTTTAAGATAACTTAAAATAAATAGTTGATATTTGGTTTTACTACGGGACACTAACACTGGCCTCCTGGGTGAAAGTCCCATGTTTTCTGTACTGTCTTGAGCTGTATTGCTCTTCATACTACCTCACTTGACTTCCTTCTTTCCTCCTGACTACATCGGCGTAGCACCGAGCTGCTGGATTCCACAACTGGGAGTGAGAACAGGCTGCCAGATTTATTTTCCCAAAACTAACATTTGGATCATGTTTGGATCTTTGTCTAAATTAATAACAGAGAAAGCAGAAATAGTTTAACGTGTTTGTTCTTTTTTGAAAAACAAGAACATGAAGGAAACATCCCAGAACAAGGACAAACACTGACTGGACACATTTGCTGTTCCCACAGACTTAAAAGTCATTTAAAATTTTTATTTCAACATGACTCGAGACAGACTGAATTAACCCCAGATTTCACTGCACAGCCTCTGGTGCCATATGGAGATCCAGAAATAAGCAACTTGAATGTGTTAAAAAACGCTCGCAACATCGTCCACTTACACAAATCAAAAGATACAGCTCAGCCGGCCATATGTTAGATTTGATGTAGAATCAAATGTGCTGACCCCGAGGCTTAATCCTGCTCTGACTGAGTGTGTATCTCTATATTTAAGTCCAGCACTGGCTCCACACTGACATTATGCTAATGCATGCTTATGCACCACGTTAGCCCCTGCGGGCTCTTCCACGCTGTCACATTGCGTTAGCTAGTTATTTTCTCCGCCGCTGCAGAGAAGGCCCGGCTCCTCAGCCTCGGAGCGCGTGAGCAGCCGTGATGCTTCTATTTCAGAACAGGATTTAGTGTTGAGGGGGCACGACGGGAGCTAGCCCGCTAATTAGCATGTCAGGACCTTCTTCAAAGCAGCGGAAATAAATCAGCTCTAATGCTAACAACTCTCTCTCTTTTACTTTCTTTGTCTCTTCCCTCTGCCTCAGTACAGCTCCAGTGTTTCCCTAAACGAAGCTAAAAAAATAAAAAAAACATTTGGTGACCTAGATTGTGAAAAACAAGCAGCAAAGTGCCAAAACCACTGCCGGGATATAGCTTCCATTAGCTGGGTCCTTCTGTGGAGCGCCGAGTGGTTGAAATTATTGATGCTGCCGGCTGCAGAGGCCTGATGACCGGGTGACGGGGACGGGGACGGCTCGGTGAGGATGCAGGTCAGAGACGGGTTGACGCCATGTGGGGTGACGTGGGGCGAGAGTATGATCCACATCTACAGGCGGCCCCTCGAACATTGTATTTTCCACCTTTGTGTAACTGCTTGGGGTTGACTGTGTTCTCGTGGGACTCCCTGCTTCACGGTGGGGCTGTACGATAATTCATTACGACCATTTATCCAATTTATATTGTTCAATAAAAATCACATTGTGATGAAATCATGTGTCGAGATATCGCGATACACAATTACGACGTTTTAATTAAAAATAAACAACCCAGATGTTGGCATTCAGAAGGGTTAGGTTATGAAATCAGAAATGAAATTCTCTGTCGAAGCCTCCTTAAGAACAAGCTCTTCCGGAAAATCTGATGTGATCACATTTTGCAGATGATGGTTTGTTTTTTTAGATCGCACTTTATATTATTGCCATATATTCTCTTGACCTTATTACTATGTGTGTGCATGCATGTAAACATAGTCGGGGGAGATATTTAGTGCGTGACACATCAGAACACCTCGACCACGATGCATTCACTTGCTGCAGAGACGCAGTGGAGCAGTTCCCAGACGGTTTATTTTTTGCTTTCATTTTGCTGCATGTAAATTGTGCATTTAAAAAAAAAAACAGGAGGTGGGTAGAAGTGCTCAACCTTCTTCTGCAGACTCACCCTGACTAAACCAAAAACAGGAACCCTGGTATTCCTGGTTGTCAAGTAGAGCTCACAAACACGGATTCTGTCGGCGGATCCAGTGACGGTCGTCACTTAGAGACACACACACACACACACACACACACACACACACACACACACACACACTGGCAGCTTGGTGAGGGACACTAACCCACTTTGCTGCTTCGTTAAACCACTCCAGCATGACGGGGGCGGACGGCCAAGTGAAACTGTTGATGTGCATGAACAGTTATACTTTTTGGGAATTAGAGCAGCTTCATCAGCAACATGGCGACCGGAAGAGAGAATCGTGACTTTAAGGGCGGAAGTTGTTGTATTGCAGCAAATAAGTAGCAGAAAGAGAGAGGGGAAACATTTCTCAAATTAGAGAAATAAATTATTTAAGACTTAAAACAAAAAAAAACATTCAAGGGATTTACTGCCAGCGTGTTTCTGCCCTGTTCTCTCATCAAAGGCTTCCTCTTTTAAAGATGTGTTCAATAGCTCAGTGCCGGTTTACTCCAGAGCGGTTAATTTATAGCTTTAGACCGTTATTAAAGCAGACGTCTGCTCCTTAGTGTTTCTACCATTACACTGTGAGGAAAATACAGAGGCGCCGTTCTTCTAAACACAAACAGCCGTACGAGACGTTTGCTAAAACAAAACGGTTCATAAAAGGCAAAATTGTGATTTCTTTTCTGATCGGATAAATGATGAAAAAAATTAAAAAAGTAGTTTCCTCAAATTGTATGTTTTGAAATGTTGGAGAGTTAAACCCTCAGAGGTGAGAGGTGGTTGCTTAGCTATTAAGGGTTTACCAATGTTTTTGCTATAATGTCAGGACGCTGCTGCTGCCGGCTGGTTAGCAGCTGTATTTTTGCACTTCCTGTTGTCGGCTCTATTCCACATACTATTCATTTGTTTCAGCTTATACTCGACATATCATAAAGTTAACTTATTGACAAAGCTGCATTAATTTGCACTGGACGTTTTGTTTATCTTGTATTTAGCAGTCACATCCCTTCTTACTGTCACCACCTATATGGTCTGCTGTCTGTGCTGTACTTTCTTTATATCTCTAAATGCACATTTACAACAACAACACAGTGGCTCTAGTGACTTAAAGGGGACACATCAGGCTCATTTACAGGTTCATACATGTGTTTTGGGTTTCTAGAACATGTTTACATGCTTTAACGTTAAAAGAAACACATCCGTCTGACACCCTCTGTTTAAGCGTGAGTTTAGCGTGCCGGCTAGTTCTCAAGCCATTTATTCTAACCAGCCTGCATGTGATGAGGAAGGGGAGCCAAATCTGAATGGCTTGTTGAATCCCATGTTTTCAGAGAAACCATCGGGTCGTCTTATTTCTGAGAGAGAGATGTGAATGTGGTACCTCCCTCTCCTCCCCTCCGTCTCTTCTCCATCCCTCTTGCTGTGTAACAGCGCGTGGAGCAGCAGAAAACAATCTTTCAGAGTGATTTCATGCCGCGTGGAGGGATTCCCCCAGAGGGCCGTCTGAGCGTCTGCTTTCAGACCCAAAGTTGTTGTTTTGTTCGAGCTTTACCGTTTCCACATTCACAGCAGCTCTCGGCGAGATGACATCACATGGCATTCCTCCGCTACAGCAGGTGCGCCTCGGCTTCACATGGCATGCTGGGAAAACAGAGCATGCGCGCGTGTGTGTGTGTGTGTGTGTGCCGCTCGGAGTGCCAGCTCGGTGCCAGCTTTTCCTCCATGTGTGCGGTCAGGCATGAACACACACAGTCACGCAGGAGAGCAGGTGCTTGTGAAGAGCTTCATATCACAGCGACGCTCACAAGATGCGACAAACGATAACAATGTGTGAGCGTGTGTGTGTGCGTGTGTGTGTGTGTGTGCATTCGGCTCAAGTGTGCCGCCTCCTCAATCTGTTGAGACCGGGTTTGTAAACTGCTATCTGGTGTTTGTCACCAGCAGTGGGAGGTTGAATCCCGCAGTAAGTGGCGGGTCGTAATGCTCGATGCTCTGCAGGAGGAGGGAGGAGGAAAAGGTGCTGTTATGCTTTCATCAGTGCCAAAGTGTCTTTCAGCAAGGCAGCAAACCAGAGCTGCAACTCACAGGTACTTTTATTGTGCGATTAAGAAATGCCCATCCTGAGTTTCTGTCTTTAAATGTCTGGTTTTGTCACAATGATACAAAACAGGGAAAAGCATTAAATCCTCACATTTGAGAAGTTGGAACCAGTAAAATGATTTTAAACCATTAGTTGGTTTTATAAATTGTTCCCTGAATCTCTTCATTTAACCCTCGACGACTCCAAGAGACAAAGTACTACAACTGACCCGGACCTCTTAAATACATCAGAGTATCTCAACAATAAAAGTGAACAAAGCCGTCATTTTACTGCCGCTCCCCTAGACTCTTGCCATTCCTCTCTCTCTCTCTATTTCTCTGCTCCTTTTCCTTCCTTTCCTTCAGATACACTTTCTAGGAAAAAAGGAAACAAGGGAGGGAGAAGGAGGAGGGGCGCAGTTACGTAAACATGACCGGTCACACCGACGGGGCCTCCAACTACAGCCTGCATGTGTGGACAGGAGGTGAGCTAGAAACAAAGGAATAAGAGCAAACATTCACTAATATCTTGACACACACACACACACACACACACACACACACCCTCCAGGTCTTTATAAAAGATAATTACCATAGTTCCTGTTTAAATATTAACTTACTATCCACCTCATTCTCCGGTCGAACATTCAGGACACTAAATACACAAACACAAAAGAATTTCCAATTATCGTCTCCTGTTGTTTACTTGCTACATTTGGTACTTAAACAAAGATTCCTTTTAAGAACTGGAGGAAAAATTAATATTAATATTTTCTCAGCACTGAACTCCAGATTCAGGGGGAATAGTTGGACATTTTAGAAAATACGCTTATTTTCTTTCTTCGATTAGGAGATTCATATTCTATATTGAACTCTTGTGGCTTAGCTTAGCATAAAAAACAAGAGTTGTGAGTGTTATTGATCTTAGTCCCGGAAAGAAAGCGAATAGAAATTATTTCCAGAAATGTCAAACTATCACTTTAAAACCATGATGATGATGATGATGATGAAGCATCTCATTCCTTGAAGTGAACATCACATCTTCCCCGCACCCTTTACTCAACCGTTTATTGATTAAATGGTTGTGTTTTACAATGCACTTTTTTTAATAAGAGAGCCTTTGCACAACTACATGTCCCCTTAATGGAGAATTAAACTTGATCCTGCACAAGGCATCGCTGGTTAATATTCTGCATATTAAGCATAACGCAGACATCCTTTTCGTCTCCTGCAGAGTCGACTCCTAACTACAGTAGTACTACTGTAGTTACGGGCTCTCGGGGGCCCTCGCTACGAGGCGACACGCTGAGACGGAGGTTGGTTTCATGTGGCGAGAGCGAGCAGTTAACGTCACGGCCTGATGACTGGAGCTGGACGTGAAAAACCTCGCTCTGCAACTATCCTCCATGTGGAGTAAGTGTTCAGTATTTATTGCTCAGTTCGACCACAAGAAGGTTTTAAAAGCTGCGGAGCCACAAAAAAGGGGAGGAATGTGTTTCATGTATATATATATATATATATATATATATATATATATATATATATATATATATATATATATATATATATAGTGAATATACTGTATACACTGTGTACAGAATAATCCTTCTGTGTGCCTGCAGAACAGTGTTTCTGTACATATCCAGGATGTGCCTGCATGAATGCACAGCATTCGTCATCAGCTCTTCGTCAGGGTCACCCTTTCAACAGGAGCCCATTACTCCATTCACACACATTGACACACACACACACCATACGCAAGGTAACACCTCTGCAGTGCATCTCTACTAAGAAAACACCACACACACACTCACGCACAATGTGGAAAAAGAGTGTCTCTTTATAGTCCTGGAGGGCGGAGAGACAGAGTATTGCATGGCAAACACACATCTGTACTTCTGTACTTGTGAGGACCTCGTGACGCCTCGCCCCTAAGAATCACAGTTTAAAATATATATCCCACTGCGTTTGTTTGTGTGCGTATTCAGGTCAACATTTTGATTACTAAAAGCCCACAATATCTGCAGCATTACTAGATTTACTGAATTCAGATTGACTTTTTTTATGTTATTCTATAGAAAAGTCAGACAGGAAACATGGTAACTAATTGTTAAAGGTCAGAAGAAACATCATGGTTTTGTCTTCAAATAGCAACGCAACTACATCAACAACACAACGTAACAATGGAATTACCTTAAATAAACAACAGCCGCCCTGGAGCGGACTTTCTGACATATCACTTGTCACTTGATATACTACGTCACTTTCAGCAAAACAATACAAATGTAATGTATCCGTTCTTTGCAGAAACGTAGAATGCCAGCGTTTTTGTTATTTTTAGCCGACTTGTCTGGCAACAAAGGTCCCTAATCAAAAATGTGGTTATATGTGTGGTACGCGTCTGAGACCACGAGCCACTGAAAGTAATTCTAACCGTAACCCTGAAACCAAGTCTGAAAACCCCAAACAGCTCTTTGAACATATGAGGAATGTAAAAAATGTCCTCACTTTCCCAAAAAAAAAGTCCCCAGCCTCAAGGTTTGACTTCTTCACAAAGATCCACACACACACAAGAAGCAACAGTCCCAACGCCTCTCACTGAATCGTAGTCTTGCTCAAGGGCTCTGCGGCGGGCAAAGGCCAGTTCACGCCTCCGGCTGCCAGTCCCAACTGCACACGGGTCGAGAAGACGACAACACACACACACACACACATTTTTCAGTCTCGCTCCATAAATGGCTGCTGTCACTACAGTGCTGGGCCGCATCTGGATCCCATTGGCCTCAGGAAGGGCTTGAACACGGAGGCCCAATAAAAGCCTTCTTCCACTGCACAGGACTGTCAACAGGCCCTCTGCACTGTCCACGAGGAGGGGGACCAACAGAGGGAGAGGCAGGGAGAAATAAAGGGAGGTATAAAAGAGGTGGGAGGAAGGGGGGAGGAATGTGAGATTGGAAGGAATTAAGGAGAGGAGATGAAGATAGAAAAGGGTAGAAATATAGAGAGTGTGTGTGTGTGCGTGTGTGCGTGTGTGTGTGTGTGTGTCAGACACACAGCTGGCAAACTGACCGCTAAGGTGTGAACCTTTTTGGGGAAAGTGGCTGCATACATTGAACAGCATGCGTCCAAGACAACGCACGCAACTTTGTGGCCGCTAGCTCTCACAGCTAGCTCTCGCTGCTAACTCTCATTGCTAGGTCGCTGCTAACTCTCACTGCTAACTCTCATTGCTAGGTCGCTGCTAACTCTCACTGCTAACTCTCATTGCTAGGTCGCTGCTAACTCTCACTGCTAACTCTCATTGCTAGCTCTCGCAGCTAGCTCTCGCAGCTAGCTCTCACTGCTGGCTCTCACTGCTAGCTCTCACTGCTAGCTCTCACTGCTAACGCACACACACCAGTGAATAACTGCTGGCTGCAGTGTTTAGCTACGCCCACTGGTCTGAAAAATCTAGATTAGCATTGTAGAACCAAATACAGGTACTTTGTTATCAAGGTCTTTTTGGATCATCTATTTTTGCCAGCTTTTACTGTACACTCGCCAACTTCTCAACCTTCGGGCAAAAATGTTTATTTTTATCGCAGGTTTTCTGGCGCACAAATTTAAAATGTGCATAAAAGCAGCAGGATGAAAACCTACAGAGACACGGAGAGGTGCAGGTCTGTATTTAACTGCGGATCAGTGTGAGTCAGTCCAGCCAAACCTCATGCGCTTCATGTCGTCTGCCAGGACGGCAAGTAGTAGCTTATCAAGTTGTGTGTGTGTGTGATTTAAAAAAACAAAACTCACACCTTTCAACAAACATTTATCGAATCCCAAACCCTGTTGGCTTCGATCCAGCGCTCTAACGCACCACAGCTCGGAGCCGTTAGCCGTGAGCCGTTAGCCGTTAGCCGTGATGCCGAGCGGTGTGACTGACAGGAAATGTAACTCCTCTTGCGAGGTGCTGTGGGAAAATCCCACGACCGACTGTGCTGAAGTGTTAATCCCTCGAGAGCCGCACTCCTACACGCTGCAGTGTTAAAGTGTGTGTGTGTGTGTGTAGCAGTGAGAGATGATTCATTTAGGGATTTGGGTGGGAGGAGTGCATATGTGTAGTGTGTGTGTGTGTGTCTATGCCGTTCAGGAGTTTGTGCATGTGTGCGTTTGTGTGTGACAAAGGTCTCAATTAGACTTTGTATGTGTGTATGAGACCATAACGGCTGTGAAGAGCAGGATACTTGTTCTACCTTCAACTAGATTACACATTGGTATCTCCTGATTATTGTATTGATTATCATCGTGATTCCCTAAAGTTGTTGCCAAAATGTCTTTCTTTCTGTTAAATAAAAGGTATTCAAATCAAACACATATCCACAACACCTGACAGCATCGATTTCTGCAACGCAATCTTGCATTCAGTGAGTATGAAATGCTGTTTGTAGAGATTCTTGTCCGTGCTAACGTTAGCGTGTGCAGTACATGCTTGTGCTTTGTTTACTGCAGGTTTCTCAGAGGAAGGGAACACTGGTTACAACCTCAGGCGTTTCCTCTCTCTCTCGTCTCCTCTTCCTCCTCCACTACGCTCTTAATTTCACTTCATTAACTCAGTTCCACCGGCTTCGGCGAGCTCCTTGTTGGATTTCCTCGTGAGCAGTATAGTCTCCGCTACGGTTTATAAAATACACAAAGTAAGTAAGTGATCATGCAACTTCTTTGTCATCTGAAGAGCAGCTCAGACCGGCACTCACAACTTCCCATTTCACCGTGTAACTTTGCCCAACTTGTCCCTCGAAGCGTTACATTTCCTTAAAGGCATTGTTGCTCTCCGTGTCCCCAGTTAAATCTACGGTAGGCAATTTATTTAAGAAGCATTTTGATAGCGGGGTATGAAGGAAAAAGTGCTGAGAAACCATTTAAGGAATGATGAAGCACTTTAACGAAGACAGCATGCGTAATGAGTCTGCCAGGAGACGGAGTGGTACGGAGAACCTCATCCATCACGTCGGGACCGTCTGAAAGCTCAACGAAGATGAGGGGGAAAAGATCGCCACTTCAATCATTCTCCATCTTGAGCTTTGTGGGCGCAAAACTCATTTTTCTACAACAAGAAGCTCACCTCAACACATCACTCTCCAACAGCAGCGAGGCCGACTGACCTCATTCAAGAGAAACACACACACACACACACACACTCAGGCAGTGAGATGATGACACACACTGCAGCATGGATGCTTTAATAGATGCTATGTGGCCTCCATGTATATTTGATGCAACTGTTCTGAGGTTAACATTTCTTGCCCTACAGTCTGAGACAGCCGAGGCTGATGGGAAATATTCCTGGCAAATTATAAATGTCGGTGCGAGAATTCGTCGCGAGAGGAACGTGGATGTCTGCACCAGATGTCACGGCAATCCATCAAATAGACATTTTGTCAAAATTGTCAGATGTTCAAATCAAAGTCCTCGCCAACTATTGGATGGGTTGTCACGGCGTTTTGGACGCACGGCGTTTGGGACGCACGGCGACGGTCCCCAAGGAAGCGGCCTCGCCTGACCAACGTTGGCCTGCGTGCACAAAGACCAACAGCAGCTTTAAGTTTCCATATGTCAAAGTTGAGCTCGCTGCCTCTTCAGAAATACAGCTTTCAGGTTCCTGATTCCTTCAAACATGCTGGATTTATAGCTCTATTGGCGAACAAGTCCAGTTTCCAGGTTGGCCGTTTCCGTGTCCAAACCATATTTCACAGTGTCCAAAAGCACAAAATAAATAACTCCAGCTATAACTGAGAGTCGCCCATCTGGCCATAACTCAGTGAGCGGCCAGGTCGAGAGCCAAAATGGCCGGTCCTGTGGAATAATAATCGTCCGATCTCTCGGCTATCACGTTACCAAAGTGCCAGCGGACGAAAGAGCGAGGAAGTTGAATTAGTGCTGTGTGAGCGGTGGAGTTGGCAATAACGGTTAAATAAAAAAAGGAGCACGGCATTTCCTCCTGTCTTATCTGTGTCTGAAAGCAACATCAGAATGAACTGAAGCCACCTAAAGCCAAACTATTTCCTCTTCGTGCATCTGAAATTAGCTGGCGCTTTTCTCTGGAAACTGAGAAGCCATTCATTAATTTTTTTCCTCTTCTATCTTTGGCTCTTAAGTTTTTCTAATAATATGCCACGCTCTCTTTCTTTCCTTTGCCTCCTCGAGCGCACTTCTCCCCTCCATCTTATCTGGTCGGCTCTCCTCCTGCCTTCAGGACGGTGCCTCGCTCGCCAAGCAGAAGGATCTATTTTTACACCAGCCGGAAGCCGGAGACGCCACAAAAATGCCCGGCGCCAACGTGAAGAGTACAACAGGCCGCTGGAGCATTCAACCGCATGTAAGCCCCAAAACCAACACACATTCCCCTGCACACGCACACAAACAAAACACACAAGCAGTCCTCACAACACACCCACACTGTTCATTATGAAGCGAATCAACATTAAACGCCACAGGATGCTTCAAACTGATGTTGGCAAACAACGGCAAATCTGCGCATCGTTACTACTTTTTTTTCACGTTCGCGGAGTTTAAAGTAGCACAATATCTGTTATAATCAATGTTGCATGGATTCATTAGTAATTGATCGCGAGACGCACGACTACAAAGTCAGGACGAAGGAATTCATTCAGTCAGACTGAAGTGCCGTTTCATATTTCACTTCATTATTCTACTTTAAAAAGTAGAATAAAAATCTGAAAAATCTCAATTTAGAGGACAAGAACCAGGCTAGAGTCATATGGCTGAAATCAATAGTACGATATTATTTAGATATCTTTCCTAATATTTACAAATCATCAATGATGATATCAAACTGCGATTTAAACTGCGTTTTTTTGTTTAATAAAGTTTGTTTTGTCAAATCAATAAAAAAAAGGCTGTTAACTGACACATTTAGACTCTAGCCTTTGCACGCCTGGGGCGCTTTTTCTTCTTCTTCTTCTTGCAGTTAAAATGCGTGTCAGTGGCGTTCAGAACCGAGGCACAGCCTTCATTCCTCCTTTCAACCTTCACAAAGGCAGCTCAAACCAGATCCTCTCCTTCGGGTATTACTTTTCACAATAAAAGCCCTAGATGTATAATAGGTCACCGGGGAAGTATTTTGCATTTATATATATATTATATTGTCTGTTCGTCACGCCCCCTCCGTGATTAAAGGCCTTTCATCTTTTTGAGATGACGCTTGTGGGGGAAAAAGGACGCGTGGAAATCTCACAGGCCTTACATTACCGAAAATGACCGTCGAGCACATTTTCCGGTCCCGTGACTTTAAAGTGACACTCGTCTGTCGTCCTGCTTGACCTTTGGACCCCAGGAGCCGGCACGCTGTGGGCGCCGCGGCTGTTTTTGGATGGAGCCGGTCTTGTTTAGTGTTTACTGGGAGGAAGCGGTGAACAGACTGCAGCAGACCTGGACTATTAAACGCCTTAAAAGGATCTTCACGGAAGTCAGAGCGCCAAGGGCACTCAGACACACGTCTTCATACCGTTTGTTTACAAGGTGAACCAGCTGCAGAGGGACTGGATATATATATATATATATATATATATATATATATATATATAGATATAGTGGGAGAATTGCTTTGCCCCCCTGGAGGAAGTGTTTTTTCTGCTGCACTGCTTTACGTCTGAGGGGCTGCAGAGACGGTAAATCTGTCGGCATTACCAGCCTCGTCTCAATTTCAATAAACCCCCCGAAACTGGGGCACTTGGGAGCTCGCTCGCTTGAAAATGACTCTCTCGCTCTCTATTATTTAAGCGAAGATTTCATCCTCCGTCTCTCATCTCTCTCCTCCTGCTTTGTTATCCTCCCCCTTCCTTTTTTTTTTTTATCTCCCGCCTCTCCTCCATGTGCCCCCGGTGCTGCAGGGTGGGTGGGATGCAGCGAAGATGAAGGACGGGAGGCAGGGGGCTGCAACAGAGCGCTTTCATCTTCTCTCTGAAGGGCTGTTGCATCGTGGGAGAAGACACCACGCGAGTGTCTGCGGTGATACAGCAGAACCATGTATCAGAAGTCTACACCACAGATGCACTTTACAAGGCTTTACTGTCAGTTTGAACAGTCAGGTCAATCAAAATAAAGGTTGTTATGGCGGAAACGGGCAATTATAAGCAATCAGGAGATTCTGCCGCTTCCTGTTTTGAAGGAATACCTCACCTACAATATGAGAATTAGCATATCAATTTAAAACTGTGTTTTCCTAGCATGCCTCCACGGTGAACGGAAAATGTAAAAGTCTTGTTGTTGTTAAACGCGGCCCACATTTATTTAAATTCATTAAGGTTTTTGGAGGCTTTTCTGGAGGAATTCAGGGTAACACGGGGTGAGTAACTGATGCACGAATGAATGGTCCTTTTGTGGATTCCTTTAACGTTGAGCAACCACATGTTTTATTTAAATTCTGCGCAACAGAGACTGGAAGTTGTTTTTTGTTCTTCTTATTCTGTGACCTTAACGTTCATAAAATTCTAACTACATTTATATCTCGTCCAACAGCCTCGGCCGCTTTCCTTGCATCGTCCACAGGAAGAGGACGATGGACCCGTGGGACGTCTGCGAGAGGAGAAGCTGGGGATTGATTAACGTTCGGAGTACAGAGGGATTATTAAGTGAACGCGTGGAGACATGAAAGGAAACTTGAACGTGGTAAATAACCAATTTGCTGCAGGAGAAGAGATGGCGAAGATAAAAAAGACTGACATGCTCGGCTTTGTCAGGTGGGCTTGGTGCATCGAATACAGGAACAGTACAGTGTGTGTGTGTGTGTGTGTGTGTGTGTGTGTGTGTGTGTGTGTGTGTGCACAACAAAATGACAAACCAAAGCGTCAGCTGGCAGACTCGGCCTGGGAACAAGTTCAAACTTCCAGCGGCCGCTCCCCGCCTTTTCATCCACCCGCCCACACACACACACACACACGCACGCGCACACACACACACACACACACACACACACACACACACACACACACACACACACACACACACACACACACACACACACACACACACACACTCTCACAGTCAGCAGGCCACGCTCTCAATGGCACATCTGCACCATTCAGCCCATCATGTATATTTACCCACACAGCAGCCTGCCTGGCTTTCAATGGCCGGACTGAGCGGGACTGTACTTTGTGTGGTTAGCGGTCGGGTTCTGTGTTGAAGACGCAGACCTGTTGAAACCTGGCCGATGGGGCCCCGTGTTCAGGGCGCGCACAAAGACGGCGCTCAGGACTCACAAAGATGCTCACAGACAAAGACAAGAGCCGAGCAGCGGCGGCGGCGGCTTAAACCGGGTGAGCTGTTTGGCTAAAAGCACGGTAACGATTAGCAGTTATCTCGCTGGTGCTGCTTTTTCATCGGGACTACTTTCTGCCGATGAAATAGTCCTCATGGAAGCCGTTTATAGAGTTACAGAGAAGCCCTTCCTGGAGAGGGAGAGATTTATCTTGTTGTTCAGTCAGTCTAAATGTCTGTTGGCTCCACTTCCATATTTAGCGTACAGACATGAGACATGAGACGGCATCAGGATGCGTCCGATTCGGCTCAGCAGCTCATTTATAGATCGATCCCATTGCACGGAAATGATCAATACGCAGAGTTAAATGACACCGTCCGTCCTTTTGTTCCAAAAACCAATAATCCTAAAGACCAGATATTGAAAAGAAAAACAGCTTCCCGTCTCTTTTGTAATTGTGTTTTCAAAAAGGCCATTTGCAGTGTGGATATGGTTCTAAAGTCCCACATGTGATGCACACAAATTTGTAAAAACGCTATTTTTGTGACACTACAGGCTGCCGTCGTGCACCGAGGCCACCATTTGGTCCGAGGCAAACCTTCCCCAGAAAGGCACAAACAAAAGCTCCATTTGTTTTCTTTGCAGACTCAAAATAACTCTTCCAAAGGGGCCGGATCACGACCGCAGAGTACAGAGGGAAAAGGTAATGAGTAACGTGCAGAAAACAGGGCAGATGGAGTTTTTTTCTTTTTTAAACACTGAAAACTTTCGAGGAATGAAATTGAAATCCTGAGCAAAAACACAGATTATAACAGACGACCCGTTCTGCTTCGATGGACACCTAATTAGATTCCAATTTGATCGATGACAGTCTAGTTAACGCGCTCAAACGGACGAGATCACTAACGCAGATCTAGTTTGCTCGATCGCTCCCGTCCTCGCAGATGGCCTCGCGTCCAACCTAACTCCTAATGTCTGTAATCTCATCTGCGTCCGATTGCTAAATCACCACGTAAGCAGGCTCAGATTGAATCAGGCCCCATTTGGACTATCAATTTCCTGTCGCTAAACCTGATGGGTGGAGTCGCGCCGAATCAGCGAGGGAGAAAAGAAGAAGAAGAAGATGAAAAAGTGACGCGAATATAATAATGAATATATAATATATGAATGATTTCAAATGTATTCAGGGTCACCGCACAAAAGGGAGTACCCATAAATGCAAGAATATCTAGTTTATCTTGCTTTTATTATAATAACTTTATAATAATAATAATAACTTGATTAATATAGCACCTTTAAAAACAAAGTGTACAAAGTGCTCTACAGAGAATCAAAGAATAGACATAACTTAAATACCAGTAAACAAAAAGGACCACATGAATACAACAAAACCAAACAAATAACCAAAAAGAGCAAATGGAATAGAAAACAAACAAAGAAATAAAATATACAAACAAAACCAGGGGAACAAAAGAACCGCATAATAGATCATAAAAGGACGACATCACTTAAAAGCAATTCTATAAAAATGGGTTTTAAGAAGTGATTTAAAAGAAGTTATTGATTCTGCTTATTATTATTCTACTATGAAGGCAAAAAGGTTCCCCTGCTTTGAAGCATTCCTGAAAGTTACATTTAAAACTACTCAATTAAACGAGTGCAGTTCAAACGGACACTTCATGTTGAGTGAATGTGGAAACACTTAGTTTGATGACTTGTGCATTAAAACTCACGTTGCAGAAAGGAACTGTGAGCATTTTAGACCTAAAATAAGCAGCAGACGCCGATTAAACACTTGAACACGCTGAACGAATAACCTCCAAACTGAACTTGCTCGCCGATACCGCGCTGACCCCCGGTCCAGGTCAACGATACGACCGCCGAGTGCATCGTGTGCAGCTGTCTGCTCTGCGGGGGTAAGCCAAGTGAACCGAGCTTCCTGAGAGAGGAAAGCGAAAGAAAGGCGGCCTGAGAAGGAGACGGGGATAATCCTCCAAACAGATGTTTGGGAGCGCATCAGAGGATACAGATTATAGGGATGGAAGTGCTAACAGGAGCGTAGAGGGGTCCGAGGTGGACTGCGAGATGTAGTGTGTGAGAATGCAAAAAGTATGACGTTGAGTCTTCGGCCCGACAGCCACGTTCAAACTTCGGGCATCTGCGAAAAAGAAAGCTGAACGGGAGCTGATGTGATTGCTCACCCAGGGAAGTGCTCTGCGATGCAGCCAGAGGAGGCCAGGCGTGATGGCAGAGAGCTTTCGGTTGTCTCTTTGTGATTTTTAAAAGGCCGCGGACACTCTCGGGCCGCGGGTGGACGTCTCTGCTGGGAGCGCTGAACGCTAACACGTTCCGACAGGCACAGAGGTTAGCGTCACACACACACACAGTAGTACACATACACAGTAGCAGTGGGAATATAAAAGCAGCTCACACCATCTCGAGTGAAGGTGCTTTGCAAACCTGCCTCCCCCCCGTCACACGCGTTGTGGTTTTGGGTCGGCGCGTCGGGTGGACTGGGATTACTGTTCGGTGGGAGCGGCTACGTGCGCATGCTAGGTGGGATTTAAAGCTTTAAGAAGTGAGTCGTTGTGGTCCGTGGTGCTGGGCAGCTTCTCGAAGCCCCTGACCCACTTAATGATACACGGGACACACTTTTAAAAACAGGGGGCTACACGGCACTACCTGGAGCCATCTATCAGCCACAGGAGACAGGTCTTGTCCCTGAGGGCCTGGTTAAGAGCAGAGGGGTTGTGTGTGTGTATGTGTGTGTGTGTGTGTGTGTGTGTGTTTGGGGGTGGGGGGCATCTGGATGGGAACCATCTGGTGAAGAGAAGGGAGGAGAGGGGGCGGGGCTTCTAATGCAGCAGGCAGGGAGGCAGGACTGCCGGCCACACCACCAGAACAAAGACCGGCTGTAATCTGGCCCCCGCGGCCCCCGCAAGGAGCCCTTCGGTCCGTCTGCCCCCCCCCCCGGGTGCAGCAGCACACAGCTGGGGTCAGGCCCTCAAAGCCTCAGTCGCTCGCCTGGGAGGATTTGAAGCACGGGAGCACGCTCGTCACGCAAGAGCCCGGGTCGCCCACAGGGTCACGTCTGATGCGGGAGAGAGCGACAGCCAGGGTTCACACACATTCTGACCAATGGGCTTCCATGACTTTAAAACCAAATTTCAAAGTTGTGAAATCTTGTTGTAAACATGAAAAAGGTGAGAAAATGTCATATTTAAACTAACAATGAGAATTCCAAAGCATACAGTAAACCTTAAATGACACAAATGAATGAGACAATAGTTTGATTAAAATAATAAACATTTATATAGATGCCTGTATGTATGCCTGCTTATATTTTGAGCGTCTTTCTTTTAAAAGCATATTAATTATTTCAAACTCAGTGTAAATGAACGACATGAATAGAACACATTTCCATGACTTCTGGGTTTTTATTTTCCTCAAGGATTTTTCCAGGCCTGGAAATAACCATTTAAAATTGCATGACTTTTCCAGGTTGTCTATGACCGTAAGAACCCTGGACAAGAACTAATGTGCAAATAAAAATGACCAACAATGAGTCCAAGATGTGTAACTTATTTACAATGTTTTTCTTGTCGGGGTCATTTGGGATTTAAGATTTATTCCAGCATTTACTAGACGCAAGTCAGCGAAACAGTGCCGGCCAGTTGCCAGTTCAATGAGGTAAAAAAAAAACGAAAAGAAAGAGTCAGACTGTCCGGGGCAGCCAATGTGTCCATCAACAGCTGTGGACCTTGACTCAGACGACATGTCGAGTTAAATAATGTCTGTTTCCCATGCAGAGCATGAGGTTTCTGGATAAACGCTTTCTTTTTTTCTTTGGGTTCAGATTTATGAGTCTGCGTGGAAGTCTGTCCACCTTACATCAGAAACAAGAATGAAGTAAACGCGGCATTTCTTCCCGAGATGATCGCAAGCCGTTATTGTTGATGATCCAACATGATGTCAAGGATCTTTACTCTCGCCGCCACATCCAGTCTGAGGATGTCTGAGCTGTTTGAGCTTTAAAGGACAGACCAGCTGGTGAAGTTCTACAATAACGTCATACATAACTCCCATTGATTTCTATGCTCCTCTTAGTCAGATTACCTGTAAGACATTAATCCTTGTTTTATGCAGGTTAGCTTTAACTGTCAGAGTGACAACAAGGGCTTATTGTCAGCTTGAGGTAAGTAAAGATGTCTGACTTGATGAGCGAGTGTGTCGTCCAAAACCAGACATTATTTAGGATTAGGTCGCTCTAAAAGACAAACGTCTAACGGACAATAATTAAAGGAACATTTTGACTCTCAAAATGAGACGACCAACCACAACAACACGTAGATCTGTCTCTCAATACTTCAACTGGTCCGAGTGAAGATGTACATTTTTGTTTTAAATGGTTTCCAAAACGGATAGTTTCACTTTTAATAAAAAAGGCAACTGTTCTACAACAGCTGGCCACGTTTCAGCAAATGCTACACAAACCTGAGTAAATAGAACATATGTTGGGGACTATTTTTAGTGGCGGATTAATACACATTTGGTGCTCTAGTGAATATTTACGGCAGCAGGATGGTGCCTACGGGATCGAGTCAAAATAATCTAGTGGTTATTATTTATGGTAAGAAGGAACATGTCATCCAGTGCAACTCACCGATGTGATTGTAATGTTTTATTGACAACAATGGAGCTCTATGGAACAGAGGAATAAACGACTGTAAATATCACAATAAGTGTTAGTCGGATCAATTCATTGTTGGTTTCGGTCTTTTCACAGGAGGAAATATACAAAGTATCACCAGACTTATACTTAAATGAATAAATGAAACAACAAAACGTCATCACACCGACTACTTCGCCTTCACAGCCTCGCTGCGCTTCCTCACAGTCATGTGACCGTGGTGGAGTTCCTTTATAGAGTAACATGAAGTCATGTGACCGTGGTGGAGTTCCTTTATAGAGTAACATGAAGTCATGTGACCGTGGTGGAGTTCCTTTATAGAGTAACATGAAGTCATGTGACCGTGGTGGAGTTCCTTTATAGAGTAACATGAAGTCATGTGACCGTGGTGGAGTTCCTCTATAGACTAACATGAAGTCATGTGACCGTGGTGGAGTTCCTCTATAACATGAAGTCATGTGACCGTGGTGGAGCTCCTCTATAACATGAAGTCATGTGACCGTGGTGGAGCTCCTCTATAACATGAAGTCATGTGACCGTGGTGGAGTTCCTCTATACACTAACATGAAGTCATGTGACCGTGGTGGAGCTCCTCTATAACATGAAGTCATGTGACCGTGGTGGAGCTCCTCTATAACATGAAGTCATGTGACCGTGGTGGAGTTCCTCTATACACTAACATGAAGTCATGTGACCGTGGTGGAGTTCCTCTATAACATGAAGTCATGTGACCGTGGTGGAGCTCCTCTATACCAACATGAAGTCATGTGACCGTGGTGGAGCTCCTCTATAACATGAAGTCATGTGACCGTGGTGGAGTCCTCTATACCAACATGAAGTCATGTGACCGTGGTGGAGTTCCTCTATACCAACATGAAGTCATGTGACCGTGGTGGAGTTCCTCTATACAGTAACATGAAGTCATGTGACCGTGGTGGAGCTCCTCTATAACATGAAGTCATGTGACCGTGGTGGAGCTCCTCTATAACATGAAGTCATGTGACCGTGGTGGAGTTCCTCTATACACTAACATGAAGTCATGTGACCGTGGTGGAGTTCCTCTATAACATGAAGTCATGTGACCGTGGTGGAGTTCCTCTATACACTAACATGAAGTCATGTGACCGTGGTGGAGTTCCTCTATAGACTAACATGAAGTCATGTGACCGTGGTGGAGTTCCTCTATAACATGAAGTCATGTGACCGTGGTGGAGCTCCTCTATAACATGAAGTCATGTGACCGTGGTGGAGTTCCTCTATAGACTAACATGAAGTCATGTGACCGTGGTGGAGTTCCTCTATAACATGAAGTCATGTGACCGTGGTGGAGCTCCTCTATAACATGAAGTCATGTGACCGTGGTGGAGCTCCTCTATAACATGAAGTCATGTGACCGTGGTGGAGCTCCTCTATAACATGAAGTCATGTGACCGTGGTGGAGTTCCTCTATAGACTAACATGAAGTCATGTGACCGTGGTGGAGCTCCTCTATAACATGAAGTCATGTGACCGTGGTGGAGTTCCTCTATAGACTAACATGAAGTCATGTGACCGTGGTGGAGTTCCTCTATACACTAACATGAAGTCATGTGACCGTGGTGGAGTTCCTCTATACACTAACATGAAGTCATGTGACCGTGGTGGAGTTCCTCTATAGACTAACATGAAGTCATGTGACCGTGGTGGAGTTCCTCTAAAGACTAACATGAAGTCATGTGACCGTGGTGGAGTTCCTCTATAGACTAACATGAAGTCATGTGACCGTGGTGGAGTTCCTCTATAGACTAACATGAAGTCATGTGACCGTGGTGGAGTTCCTCTATACACTAACATGAAGTCATGTGACCGTGGTGGAGTTCCTCTATAGACTAACATGAAGTCATGTGACCGTGGTGGAGTTCCTCTATAGACTAACATGAAGTCATGTGACCGTGGTGGAGCTCCTCTATAACATGAAGTCATGTGACCGTGGTGGAGCTCCTCTATAACATGAAGTCATGTGACCGTGGTGGAGTTCCTCTATAACATGAAGTCATGTGACCGTGGTAGAGTTCCTTTATAGAGTAACATGAAGTCATGTGACCGTGGTGGAGCTCCTCTATAACATGAAGTCATGTGACCGTGGTGGAGCTCCTCTATAACATGAAGTCATGTGACCGTGGTGGAGTTCCTCTATACACTAACATGAAGTCATGTGACCGTGGTGGAGTTCCTCTATAACATGAAGTCATGTGACCGTGGTGGAGCTCCTCTATAACATGAAGTCATGTGACCGTGGTAGAGCTCCTCTATAACATGAAGTCATGTGACCGTGGTGGAGTTCCTCTATACCAACATGAAGTCATGTGACCGTGGTGGAGTTCCTCTATAACATGAAGTCATGTGACCGTGGTGGAGTTCCTCTATACCAACATGAAGTCATGTGACCGTGGTGGAGTTCCTCTATAGACTAACATGAAGTCATGTGACCGTGGTGGAGTTCCTCTATACCAACATGAAGTCATGTGACCGTGGTGGAGTTCCTCTATAGACTAACATGAAGTCATGTGACCGTGGTGGAGTTCCTCTATACCAACATGAAGTCATGTGACCGTGGTGGAGTTCCTCTATAGACTAACATGAAGTCATGTGACCGTGGTGGAGTTCCTCTATACCAACATGAAGTCATGTGACCGTGGTGGAGCTCCTCTATAACATGAAGTCATGTGACCGTGGTGGAGTTCCTCTATAGACTAACATGAAGTCATGTGACCGTGGTGGAGTTCCTCTATACCAACATGAAGTCATGTGACCGTGGTGGAGCTCCTCTATAACATGAAGTCATGTGACCGTGGTGGAGTCCTCTATACCAACATGAAGTCATGTGACCGTGGTGGAGTTCCTCTATACCAACATGAAGTCATGTGACCGTGGTGGAGTTCCTCTATACACTAACATGAAGTCATGTGACCGTGGTGGAGCTCCTCTATAACATGAAGTCATGTGACCGTGGTGGAGCTCCTCTATAACATGAAGTCATGTGACCGTGGTGGAGTTCCTCTATACACTAACATGAAGTCATGTGACCGTGGTGGAGTTCCTCTATAACATGAAGTCATGTGACCGTGGTGGAGTTCCTCTATACACTAACATGAAGTCATGTGACCGTGGTGGAGTTCCTCTATAGACTAACATGAAGTCATGTGACCGTGGTGGAGTTCCTCTATAACATGAAGTCATGTGACCGTGGTGGAGCTCCTCTATAACATGAAGTCAAGTGACCGTGGTGGAGTTCCTCTATAGACTAACATGAAGTCATGTGACCGTGGTGGAGTTCCTCTATAACATGAAGTCATGTGACCGTGGTGGAGTTCCTCTATACCAACATGAAGTCATGTGACCGTGGTGGAGTTCCTCTATAGACTAACATGAAGTCATGTGACCGTGGTGGAGTTCCTCTATACCAACATGAAGTCATGTGACCGTGGTGGAGTTCCTCTATAGACTAACATGAAGTCATGTGACCGTGGTGGAGTTCCTCTATACCAACATGAAGTCATGTGACCGTGGTGGAGTTCCTCTATAGACTAACATGAAGTCATGTGACCGTGGTGGAGTTCCTCTATACCAACATGAAGTCATGTGACCGTGGTGGAGCTCCTCTATAACATGAAGTCATGTGACCGTGGTGGAGTTCCTCTATAGACTAACATGAAGTCATGTGACCGTGGTGGAGTTCCTCTATACCAACATGAAGTCATGTGACCGTGGTGGAGCTCCTCTATAACATGAAGTCATGTGACCGTGGTGGAGTCCTCTATACCAACATGAAGTCATGTGACCGTGGTGGAGTTCCTCTATACCAACATGAAGTCATGTGACCGTGGTGGAGTTCCTCTATACACTAACATGAAGTCATGTGACCGTGGTGGAGCTCCTCTATAACATGAAGTCATGTGACCGTGGTGGAGCTCCTCTATAACATGAAGTCATGTGACCGTGGTGGAGTTCCTCTATACACTAACATGAAGTCATGTGACCGTGGTGGAGTTCCTCTATAACATGAAGTCATGTGACCGTGGTGGAGTTCCTCTATACACTAACATGAAGTCATGTGACCGTGGTGGAGTTCCTCTATAGACTAACATGAAGTCATGTGACCGTGGTGGAGTTCCTCTATAACATGAAGTCATGTGACCGTGGTGGAGCTCCTCTATAACATGAAGTCAAGTGACCGTGGTGGAGTTCCTCTATAGACTAACATGAAGTC
>NC_136597.1:23583976-23588976 GCF_910589615.1 Taurulus bubalis | reverse complement strand
TTGAATATTGGATTTTGGACGGTTTGTCGGGACAAAACAAGACATTTGAAGAGAATCAACAAGGGAATTTAGACAAACAATGAATCAAGGAAACGACAATGAGAATAACAGCTACCTGCAGGCCTGTGAATACGAATTTAAAATGTTTGCATTCAACGTCTGAGTTCGGAGCCGTGGGTTCGATTCTCTGCGGTGACCTTGTTGGGTGAGCGATGTCCTCTATGGAGGCAGAGAAGAGCCTTCGCCCTGCGATGCTGTTGAATAAGGAGGAATAACTCCCCCAGCCTTTTGGATTTTGACTCAAAGCTCGCCCCATGGTGCCGCTTAAGATCCGCTTATCACGTTTAAATTGTGTCCATCAAATATGCAAAAAGCACAATATAATTGATTTAGAATATTTACAAAGAACACGGTTTAAAAACTAATATTCCACTCGCCTGCCGGTTCTCCTCCCTCCCTTCCTTTCACAGTAAGCTTCTTAAGAGGATCCACGAAGAATGGCTTATCGGAGTCGACAGGCGGGAACAGAAACGTTCTCCACCACGCGGTTCTCCGTGAGACACGTTCCCCTTCCCGTCTCAGACCGTCGTTCTCGACGCCGGGACCCCGATGCTGTGAAAGTCTTTGCTTGCTGACACAAACGTTCGCTGGTTTCTACGAAGAGCAGCTGCATTCTTTCTCTCTCTCTCTCTCTCTTTAGTGTGAAGGCATTTTTAAAACCAACAAAATTAACCACAATGTAAACTACCGGGCAGCACAATTAATCACAATTTTATAGAAATCACAATCGTAGGAGATTTTACAGACTTATAAAACAGTAGTAATAATTATTATGCTCATTTGTTTTTCAATGAAAATGAGAATAATTATGTAAAAATGATTTCCTTCTAATATCGCAAGTCATATAGTAATTGCAATATATGATATTTAAGTCGTACAGCCCTTTCTTAGCTATGAATAGTCAGGTTTTGCATCTGGATTTTAAAAGCCGTATGATTGTGATGAGCATTTATTTCAAAAGAATACGTTCGGGCTGCAGCTACTGAATATATTATAATTATCTCGCGACTATATTCGCCAATAATTTTGTCCAACAAACAGTTTAAAATTATAGTTATTCAAAAGATATCCATATCACAATGATGTAAAACAGAGAAAAGCAGCAAATCATCACATTGGAAGAGCGGGAACTCGTCAATTATGACTGAGACTCTTCAACTAATGAGATCAAATCTCCATTTTGGTCTTACAGTTGTGTGACAAACAGTGCCACATATACTACTAACGCTGTGTTACGTCCATATTTTGGGGGTCGGCATGTTTGCCTCCCTACGAACTGAGAAATTGATTGAAGATTAATTGGAATTTATATTTGATGCAAAGAGTGAACAGGAGTCCTGTGGCAGGAAACGCCCACATTTTTAGAATACCCGGAAATACAACAGACCATTTACAGGCACTAAGAGGCAAGATGGGAGTAGATGGAGGGACCATGTACAGAGCATCATGACACGAATTAATACTTCATCAGGAATGCCGTGCGTGTGAAATCCATCCAACCTTGCCGACCTCATACTTTTAGCCTGACTCACATTCAAACTCTCACACAGCTTCAGCGCAGAGGCGGCAGCATCTGACCGAGGCAAATGGTTCTGTAATTGGCATTACAACAAGAATTTGGCTGGTTCAACTTCGTTTCTTGGCTGGCGGTAAACGTTTTTGTTGTTGTTGTGAGCCGCTTCTCAAAGAAACCCCCCGGGACGCTCCCAGGCAGCGGCCCATAATGTCTCCGGCATCCAGCTGTTGTTCGTGGGACGCAAAAAGCGCATTAATGTGGACGTCACGTTCAGCTGCCGGGGAGTGTTGGAAAAGCTACAGCGCACCGGAGAACAGTTGATGGTGTGTGTGTTGGGTTTAGTGTGTGAGCAGCAGCTGGATGAGGAGGAGAGTCACAAGTTCAGACAGTATGATGTCGTCATTATTTCTCTTATTATCCGATTATCCTATTAGGTAAAAGCAGCTTTTTTTTTAAAATGACATGGCCGGTCAAGTTACAGCTTACGTCCATGTCTGTCCAAGAATGTCATCGTTGTTGTGGGAGATTGTCATAATTAGCATATGAATTCTTGGTTTCCAGGCCAAAATGTGTTCTGTGATGTCACGGTGACCTTTGACCTACAAATTTGATTCAGTTCATCTAGAGTCAAGGGGAAGGTTTGATCTAAATTTGAAGAAATCCACTCAACGCGCTCCTGAAAAAAAAAAAAAATCACACCAATGGGACGGACGCGAGCTCACAGTGAATTTGACCTTTGACCCCTAAAAGTGAAGCCAATGTGGAAGAGCTACATCCACTTTTTTGAATTTACTTCCTGCAAAATGGTATATCAATAGTGATTATTCCATATTATGGATGAACCTATTCTGCCTACACTGTGAAATAAGCCCAACTAATATTGCTGTAATTTCCTTAAGGCTGCTACAAAATTGTGGCTCTAGAAAAAGCTTTTTTTTCCCAAAAAAACAGAAGCATTTTTGTTGATACCAAAGTGTCAAATTCTCAACAAGAAAACAAGTAAAAGACACGAAACAAACGCAACACAGTAGAACAAACGTTCCCGCCCTCATAACTCCCTTCGGTTGTCCGTCTCTGTGTCGTCTCGACTACGCACCTCGTGTCTCCCACCTCGGTCGGCCAGGTGATGGATGGGGAAGTGACTACACACACACACACACACACACACACACACACACACACACGCACACAGGCCACCGAGCCACAGTATCTGGTTCCTCAGAGAGAAACGTTCCTCTATCGGAGTTATTATCAAAACAAGCCTCTCGGTCCTCCCAGTGCTGTCTGTGGCCTCGGGCACCTGACAGGTATTCATTCAGTCACGGGTGTCAAACCATCACCTGCAGAGAAGTGCAACAGTGTTCGCGTGACTGAGGTTCAACCGCAGAAATGTGGCCAAACGCCAAAATACCAGTCATTTCCAACGCGTGTAAATACATCCCTTGTTTGTCATCTAGCAAGAGAATTCCTAGGAAGCCGGAGTCACATTTAAACCGTCTGCTTACAAAGCTTCTATTTCTGCAGGACCTTTTTTTTTCCAAAATAACATCACGTTTTTACGTTCTTTACGAAACACGAAAGCAGCCGCACCTGACCGTACAACTGCCGTGTTCGCCCTGCACATGGGACGCACATGGGACGCACATGGGACGCACATGGCGTCGACACGCACGGCTGCACGGTATCCCCTATACGTCCTGACAGGAAGCCGCGTGCTGCAGGACAAAATGGCCGCCCAGAAAACCCCTACACACACACACACACACACTGCCGGCAGCTCTCTGAGTCATATTTACGAGGCTGAAGAGAACATGTCGTCCTTGAGTAGACCTTCTGAAAACATGAAATTCCCAATGAAATTCCATAATCCATAATCCATTATTGATTCATAATCCAGGCGGATTAGTCGACATTCCATTTTATTTTATTTTTTCCATCAATGCAGAGATTGGATTCCCAGTTTTCTGGGTCAAATCATATATATATATATATATATATATATAAATAAATAAGAGTCATATGTGGTAAAGCCGGGGATGAACAGAGGCTTCCCCGGCACGTGGAGGCATTCCAGTGTCAGAAGGACATTTCTATAATCCATTTCATGCCTCGTCTCATGAGCCGACATTCCCACACCGGAGGAATATAACCTGCTGACTTCTCTTCAGATTTCATCAGGCTTTTTGTCACCTACTTTCCACTACCTGGGGTGTGGAATTCACTTCAGCTTGCTGCTCCGGCAACACGGCCACACACAGGGATTCGTTGAGAAAATATAGAAGAATATTTCAGAGCTATATTTAGCAGCTATGGCACAACAACACACGATGACCTTTCTTGACCTTAAGCTCCAGCTTCTGTCTTTCTCTGTGAAAACTTTACAATCTTCCACACCGTCTACACTGACATGTTAAGAGCACACACACCATTTGCACACACCCCATGAAGCTTGATCTGTAGTATGAAGTCATTCCTCAGTCCCATTTTATCTCACTCCCGCTCACATTTTGGTGAAAGTAGTGACAGACAACACTTCTGCTCAAAAAACGACAATCCAAAATTTGGTATTAGACATTTATCTACCATTGTATTCATATATTCCACTGCTTTTGTGAACATAAGACCTTTGGTAAACCAATTTCAAACACCAAAACACTTCTTCCACATGAGTAAATCTATGTTTTCACAAGAGATATGAAGAATTTCAAAAATCGAGCTTTCATTTTTCAGCTTTAGGGTCATATTATGGCTTAGGACAACGGTGCGTCATTATATAGAGAGCTGAGATTGTTCTGCAAATCTTGATATACAACACGTGGGTATGTGTCATATGCAAGTGCCTTAAAAAAAAGGTGAATTTAAGAAATGATGTAAAATCGCCCCCAGAGGGTTAACAAGATAGACTCTTTAGGCGCTCTTGTGAAAAAAACATTCGTGACAAAGTCGTCTCCGATTGCACGTGTCCTCTACTTTAGTCTTAAGTGTTAACTTTTGACTCTTTTCCACCAAATGGTTTCGGGAACTAAACTGCGGAACTGAACTCAGGACCGCCATTGTTTCACTTCCTGAGTTCGCTAGAAGGCTTGTGGGCGACGCAGCCACAGTCTGCAAGTCCCTTTCAATGGAAGCTGCTGGCGTGAAGCTCCGGACTCACAGAGTTGAGCCGGCCTCAACTTTTAAGATAGACAGACCAACACAGGCAGAAAAGTATCATCTGGAACATTTGCTCAGCACTGCAGGGGTCTTAAATGTGTGTTTCTTACCTCCAGCACGGGCCCCGCTCCCAGGATGATCTGCTCCACCCCGCTGGCGAACCCCTTCTGGCTTAGAGCAGTCAGGTGGTGAATGAGGAAGTTGGTGCTCTGGGTCTTCCCAGACCCGCTCTCCCCAGAAATGACTATGCACTGGTTCTTCCGTCGCTGCA